>NC_092383.1:53139068-53439068 GCF_030028105.1 Mobula birostris | reverse complement strand
GAGTGAGGAAAGGTGAGAGGGAGGAGGGAGTGTGGAAAGGTGAGAGGGAGGAGGGGAGTGTGGGAAGGTGAGAGGGAGGAGGGGAGTGAGGAAAGGTGAGAGGGAGGAGGGAGTGTGGAAAGGTGAGTGGGAGGAGGGGAGTGTGGAAAGGTGAGTGTGAGGAGAGGAGTGTGGGAAGGTGAGAGGGAGGAGGGGAGTGTGGGAAGGTGAGAGGGAGGAGGGGAGTGTGGAAAGGTGAGAGGGAGGAGGGGAGTGTGGGAAGGTGAGAGGGAGGAGGGGAGTGTGGGAAGGTGAGAGGGAGGAGGGGAGTGAGGAAAGGTGAGTGTGAGGAGGGGAGTGTGGGAAGGTGAGAGGGAGGAGGGGAGTGTGGGAAGGTGAGAGGGAGGAGGGGAGTGTGGAAAGGTGAGAGGGAGGAGGGGAGTGTGGGAAGGTGAGAGGGAGGAGGGGAGTGAGGAAAGGTGAGTGTGAGGAGGGGTGTGTGGAAAGGTGAGAGGGAGGAGGGGAGTGTGGGAAGGTGAGAGAGAGGAGGGGAGTGTGGAAAGGTGAGAGGGAGGAGGGGAGTGTGAGAAGGTGAGAGGGAGGAGGGGAGTGTGGGAAGGTGAGAGGGAGGAGGGGAGTGTGGAAAGGTGAGAGGGAGGAGGGGAGTGTGGGAAGGTGAGAGGGAGGAGGGGAGTGTGGGAAGGTGAGAGGGAGGAGGGGAGTGTGGAAAGGTGAGAGGGAGGAGGGGAGTGTGGGAAGGTGAGAGGGAGGAGGGGAGTGTGGGAAGGTGAGAGGGAGGAGGGGAGTGTGGGAAGGTGAGTGGGAGGAGGGGAGCGTGGGAAGGTGAGTGTGGAAAGGTGAGGGAGGAGGGGAGCGTGGAAAGGGGAATGGGAGGAGGGGAGAGTAGAAGAATAACTTAAGAACATAAGAAATAGGAGCAGGAGTAGGCCATCTAGCCCGTCCAGCCTAATCACAATCAATAAGATCATGGCTGATCTGGCCATGGACTCATCTTCACCTACCTGCCTTTTCTCCATAACCCTTAATTTCCCTACTATGCAAAAATCTATCCAACCTTGTCTTAAATATATTTACTGAGGTAGCCTCCACTGCTTCATTAGGCAGAGAATTCCACAGATTCACCATTTGCCAGACCCTTGCCCACTCACTTAACCTATCTATATCTCTCTGCAGACTCTCCATATCCTCTGTACAATTTGCTTTACCACTCAATTTAGTGCCATCAACAAACTTACACTACACTCGGTCCCCTCTTCCAGTTCGTTAATGTATATTGTGAACAGTTGTGGGCCCAGAACCAACCCCTGTGGCACATCACTCACCACTGATTGCCAACCAGAGAAACACCTGTGTATCCCAACTCTCTGCTTTCTATTGGTTAACTAATTCTCTGTCCATGCTAATACATTACCCCCCAACTCTATGCATCTTTATCTAATGGATAAGTCTTTTATGTGGCCCCTTATCGAACGCCTTCTGGAATCCAAGTAAATAACATCCATCTGTTCCCCTCTATCCAATGGGCTTGTTATATTCTCAAAGAACTCCATTAAGTTTGTCAAAGAGGACCTGCCTTTGCTGAATCCATGCTGTGTCTGCCTGATGAATCCACTTCTTCCCATATGCCCTGCTATTTCTTCTTTAATAATAGCTTCAAGCATTTTCCCAACTACAAATGTTAAACTAACTGGCCTATAGTTACCTGCTTTTTGCCTACATTCTTTTTTGAACACTGGCCTGTCATTACCTTCTTCCAGTCCACCAGGACCTGCCTAGAGTCCAGAGAATTCTGGTAAACTATCACCAAAGCCTCAACGATAACCTATGCCATTTCTTTCAGGACCAAGGGACTTGTCTATCATTAGGCCCTCAACTTTGCTCAGCACAACCTTTTTAGTGATAGCTATTGTATCGATGTCCTCACCTCCCATCGCATCCATAACATCTCTCTTTGGTATGTTAGACATGTCCTCCACCATGAAAACCGACACAAAATAGTCATTCAAAGCCTCGGCCATTTCCTCATTACTCAATATCAATTCCCCTTTCTCGTCCTCCAAGGGACCTACGCTCACTTTGGTCACCCTTTTCCACTTTATATAATTATAAAAAAAACTTTTACTATCCGTTTTTATATTTTGTGCTAGTTTATTTTCGTAATCTAACTTCCCTTTCTTTATTGCTTATTTAGTGGTTCTTTGTTGCTTTTTAAAGTTCTCCCAAGCTTTCAGTTTCCCACTGCTCTTGGTGACTTTGCAAGGGGAGGGGGAGAGGGTAACAATATTTAGTGGTGGAGAGGCATGAACAAGCAGTGCTAGAGATGGTCAAGCCAATATTTGAAGCTTAAATCTCATATAGTGAAACCTTAAAATGCAGTGCTTGGTTCAGTTTGAATAAGAGAAAGGAGATAGCTGAGCCATGAGAATTCTTCAGGAGAATTCAAGATCATTTTAAAGAATTCTGTGCCATGCTGAAAATTAAGTTAAAATTATTTGGACCAAATCATGCTGGCCATTCCCAGTAAGTTCTGAGCTGAGGAGGGCCTGCACAAGTATGTCTGTGCCTTGGTGAGTGAGAAATAGCTCCGTGTCCAGTGCTCCAGCGGACAGCTCAAAGTTGCTGCGACTCTCTACCACTACACTACCACTTCTGCCTCCCCAATTCTACATAACTCAGTCCCCACCCAGAAACGGAGATGTCATTTCTTTCAAAGGGGATTTCAAGTTCTGGAAACATAAGTGATTTCAAATATGCAAACACGAGGAAATCTGCAGATGCTGGAATTTCAAGCAACACACATAAAAATTCTTGTTGATTGGACAGTTGATTGGGAAAAGGGATATGGGAGGATCATGGGACAGGAGGCCTAGGGAGAAAGAAAAGGGGGAGGGGGGAAAACCAGAGGATGGGCAAGGGGTATAGTGAAGGGGACAGAGGGAGAAAAAGGAGAGAGAGAGAGAAAGAATCAAGTCAGGGATCCGATTAAAATCAGCAGCAAGAGGGCAAAATACAACTTGAATGAAAATTAAGTTGATAGTCCAGGGGTCCTCTTTGTGACAGCAAAACCGTCTTCAAAAGTTCTTTCATGCATTTTTCACATGACATCAAAGTGAAGGCAATACAATATTTGACACCACCGTGCATGCCTGATGGTCTCTATACATTTGCAAAAAGACCCTGTTGCAGGGTTTTGACTCAAAATGTTGATGTACACATCAAGCCTCCTTAGATGCTCATTGAGTTATTCCAGTGTTCTGTTTTTTTTTGTTTCAGATTCCAACATCTGCAGTCTTCAAAACGAATTTTGCAAACCGCTGAGCTTTGTACAAAGGAGCCGATGGCATTTAGTGTTTCAGCTTTTAGTTGAAAATCCTTCAATATCGCATGCAATAACATTGCACTATGTGACAGAAGTTGTAGCCAGGAAAGGGAAGACAAGTTAGTACAATGGGATCTTGTATTTTCCACTTTAGCCAAAGTGTTTACATGTGAAACATTAATCAAGTTGTCTCTTAAATACACTGATAGTCCTGCCATTTTTCAAACATTTTGGAATGCCTGTATGTGGCTCAGCCATTTACAATGAAATAAGATTTTTTTTCATAATATTATCTTTAGTTTTCCTAATTTACAAATGATTTAGAAAGAGAACCTGCTCTTGGAGTAATTTCCAGATGGTTGCCATATGTGAATAAGATCAGGACAACAATGTACGGCACAGAATTAGGCTATTCAGCCCAATGAGCCAAAGCTCACGATCCTTGCCCTGATTTGTAGTAGCACTGAGAAGGGGAAATCACTCCAATCACCTGTACAGAGAGATTTCAGGTACTGTCACCAAATAGGCAAACTATGAAGTTTGTTACCTTACGAAATATTACAGCCGATCCTCTGGTTGTACACCCACCGAAATGATGATCAAAAGATCTCCTCCACGATCGGAATGAAATATAGCATAGGAGGAGCTGAAAGTCTATTTTGTTCATAACCTAACTTTGATAGTTTTCAAAGGTCGAATTAACTTGTTTGTTAATCATATTAATAAATATCAACAGCACCTAAAGCAGGATTTCATTCTGAAACATCAACAATTCTTTTATTCGCTAAAGAGTCTGCTTGACTCAGTCCTCAGCAGCATTCTGGTTTACATCATAAATCTGTTATTGGCTTGCCAGCTCTCCTCCAACAGCAATAGAAACTGAGAACATTCAAAATATTGAGCATGTGGCATAAAAGAGTCAAAGCTAACATTTGACTAACTCTCCCACTGGAGGAAGTAACTCCACCACACCATTTTCTCCACCACTCTTTCCTCATCACTTATAGTTTTATCTCTTGAAGAATGGGCATACATCTTCCAGTGGAACCTTTACTGAGGTAGGTGGACGAAACTGTTTACTGGATCAACTGAGATATCATCATTCCATGTACAGCTTATTTTGGAAGATATTCATTTTGTCAAGATGGGACTATGAGAAACAGAGGTAATATTGGCATGAAACAGGAGTGAACCCACTTGGATTTTACTTCAAGCAGATGAACATTGTAGAGCTAACTGAATCAAACCTTCAGGACGCAGGATACAGGTGTGCTGGTTGTCACTGAGGAAGAATCCTTCCCGGCATCGACATTCATAGCTTCCCATCATATTGACACAGATCTGTTGGCATCCACCATTGCTGTCTCCACACTCATCCACATCTATAGAAAAGAAATACAGAGAGGTCATTAAAACTGAAGATTTTAGGGTTCCAATCTATATGAAGTAAACTGGGCCTCACCTTTACCTGTCACATGCTTATGAGCAATACATTTTGAAAATAAGAATAATATGTGATATAAAGTAAAACAGATCCAATCTTCCATTCCAGGCCATATACTGGCAACTCCCCCGGCCCTCTCTGAAGCAAAGTATAAGGTTACTTTAAATACAGTAAAGTTGAACTCCAGTTTGTACTTGCCACATGGAGTGTTCCAAAGCACATGGAATTCTATTATGTTGGTAATTTAAAAATGACAAAAACTCTGGCATGTGATTCTTGTGTAAGAGGGTTTCGTCTTTCATGTTACTGCGGAGGCTAATTAAAATGGCTTCTTTGTTATGTTATAATCGGGAATGCTTCTTTTTTATGTTAAACGCTGAGAAACCTTTGCGCTAGCAGCTTGTTGTGGGTTTAGGGGGTAATGAGAGGATGTTATGAACCAATTGGGATAGTTGTTATGGTTTTGGTGTATTTGAAGATACTGTATACGTGGGGTTTTGAGGGAGAAGGCGGGAGAGTGAGACAGAGGATAGACCAGGTGCTGTGGTGTCTGCTAACGGGGTCGGACCCCGAGGAGGGCATTCGGCGAGGAGATGGAGACGGACTTGTGTGGAGCAACTGGTCAACCACCGTTGTTGGTCCCAGGCGGCTGGTCGAGGTGGTTCGAGGGGTCGCAGTGTGAAGAAGAAGGTTCTTCAGCTCCAGCTGTTTTGTGCACGAAGAGATTGAACTTTGATAAGTGTTTCACCTTTTATTTTTCTTTTATATTTTATTCTCTATTAATTATATAGTTCCATTAATATCTATAAACTGTAAATCATTTAATTGTATCAGGTGTAGTGTCTGTTATTTGGCGGGGTGGGGTACATCACACAGCATCCACACAAACT
This sequence comes from Mobula birostris, assembly GCF_030028105.1. Lineage (NCBI taxonomy): Eukaryota > Metazoa > Chordata > Chondrichthyes > Myliobatiformes > Myliobatidae > Mobula > Mobula birostris. The sequence goes on along the minus strand of NC_092383.1, from coordinate 53,433,415 downwards.
ATTTACCCAGTTTGGCGGGGCCGAGGCTGTTTCCCTAGACGACAGCGAGCCGAGCGACCCTGAAGGTGGCCAGGGGGGCTACACTTCTTTTAAGGTGATCCATACTTAGCTAGTCTCACACCAGAGAAGCCGAGCCCAAAGCCTTGGCAGATATCCCAGTGGAGTGCTCCTCAAGCCATGCTGTGTTTTTGGACATACCATCACCGAGACAATAGCAGAAACTGTACCCACTTTCCACTGATGGGACACCTGAGAACCATTGGTGAGATTCCCCTCACAGGTCAGCATCCATATGAAATACGGAGTCTGCCAGAGTTCAATGGCCAGCACATCTCACCTACTTCTTCACCACTGAGGGCTTAGTGCACGTTTTTATTTTATTTATTTATTGAGATACAGCATGGAACAGGCCCTTCTGTCCCTTTGAGCCATGCTACCCAACAAGCCCCCAATTTAATCCCAGTGTAATCACAAGACAATTTACAATGACATAATCTACCAACCAGCAGGTCTTTAGACTGTGGGAGGAAACCGGAGCACCTGGAGGAAACCCACGCGGTCACGGGAAGAACGTACAAATTCCTTACAGGCAGCGGTGAGAAATGAACCTGGGCCACCGGTACTGTAAAGCGTTGTGCTAACCACTACATTACCATGTCGTCCCAGCTGTCCAACTTAATTGGAATAGGAGACTGTTGCCAAACGGTTTCTAACTAGCGTCAGTTGTGTGCACTTGTGGTGCCGTTAAGACTCTACACCGTGCTTAGAGGAAAAAGTTTTTAAATAGCATCTGTTGCATGTGTTTGTGTACAAAAAGTGAGAAATAAGCAGTGAGAGAAATGCTGGTGAATGCAGCAGGCCAGGCAGCATCTACAGGAAGAAGTACAGTCGACGTTTCAGGCCGAAACCCTTCGTCAGGACTAACGGAAAAAAGAGATAGTAAGAGATTTGAGAGGGGGAGGGAGAGACCTGAAATGATAGGAGGAGTCAGGAGGGGGAGGGATGAAGCCAAGAGCTGGGAAGTTGATTGGCAAAGGGGATACAAGGCTGGAGAAGGGACGGGAGGCCTAGGGAGAAAGAAAGGGGGAGAGGAGCACCAGTGGAAGATGGAGAACAGGCAAGGAGTTATTGTAAACCCGCTGATAAGGGGGGCACTGTTGTAGTCTGGCATACTGACCTCTACCTTGCCGAGGCACAGTGACAACTCGCTGATACCTCCTCTTATTTACCCCTCGAACATGACCCCACTCAGGAGCACCAGGCCATTCTCTCCCACACCATCACCAACATTATCAGCTCTGGGGATCTCCCATGCACTGCTACCAACCTTATAGTTCCCACACCTCGTACTTCCCGTTTCTACCTCCTCCCACTTCCTTCAAACTAAAGGTGTAGCCATGGGCACCTGTATGGGTCCAGCTATACCTGCCTTTTTGTTGGCTTTGTGAAACAGTCCGTGTTCCAAACCTATACTGGTATCCGTCCCCCACTTTTCCTTCGCTACATCAACGACTGCATTGACGCTCTTCCTGCACGCATGTTGAGCTTGTTGACTTCATCTACTTTGCCTCCAACTTCCACCCTGCCCTCAAATTTACCTGGTCCATTTCTGACCCCTCCCTCCCCTTACTTGATCTCTCCATCTCTATCTCTGGAGACAGCTTATCTACTGATGTCTACTATAAGCCCATGGACTCTCACAACTACCTGGACTATTCCTCTTCCCACCCTGTTACTTGTAAGAATGCCATCCCCTTCTCTCAATTCCTCCATCTCCACCGCATCTGCTCTCAGAATGAGGCTTTTCATTCCAGGATGAATGAGATGTCCTCCTTTTTTAAAGAAAGAGGCCTCCCTTTCTCCACCATCAACTCTGCACTCAAATGCTTCTCTCCCATTTCACGCACATCTGCTCTCACTCCATCCTCCCGCCACCCTACTAGGGATAGGGTTCCTCTTGTCCTCACCTACCACCCCACCAGCCTCCAGGTCCAACATATTATTCTCCGTAACTTCCGCCACCTCCAACGGGATCCCACCACTAACCACATCCTTCCCTCCCCCCCTTTCTGCTTTCCGCAGAGATCGCTCCCTACGCAATTCCCTCATCCATTCGTTCCCCCCCCCCATCCTTCCCCACCGATCTTCCTTCCGGCATTTATCCTTGTAAGCAGAATAAGTGCTACACATGCCCTTACACTTCCTCCCTCACCACGATTCAAAACCCCCGACAGTCCTTCCAGGTGAGGCAACATTTCACCTGTGAGTTGGCTGGTGTGATATCCTGCATCCAGTGCTCCCGGTGTGGCCTTCTATATATTGGTGAGACCCGATGCAGACTGGGAGACCGTTTCACTGAACACCTACGCTCTGTCCGCCAGAGAAAGCAGGATCTCCCAGTGGCCACACATTTTAATTCCACATCCCATTCCGATATGTCAATTCAGGTTGGAGGAACAAAACCTTACATTCCATCTGGGTAGCCTCCAACCTGATGGCATGAACATTGATTTCTCTAACTTCCGTTAATGCCCCTCCTCCCCTTCTTACTCCATCCCTAATTTATTATTTTTTTCTTCTCTCTTTGCCTCTCACTATAACTTTTTGCCTGTTCTCCATCTTCCTCTGGTGCTCCCTTCCCCCTTTCTTTCTTCCTAGGCCTTCCGTCCCATGATACTCCCCCTTCTCCGGCCTTGTATCCCTTTTGCCAATCAACTTGCCAGCTCTTTACTTCATCCCTCCCCCTCCTGACTTCTCCTATCATTTCAGGTCTCCCCCTCCCCTTTCCACTTTCAAATCTCTTACTATCTCTTTTTTCCGTTAGTCCTGACGAAGGGTCTCGGACCGAAATGCCAACTGTACTTCTTCCTATAGGTGCTGCCTGGCCTGCTGTGTTCACCTGCATTTTGTGTGTGTTGCTTGAATTTCCAGCATCTACTGATTTTCTCGTGTTTGCTTGTAAGACAATTCAGAACTGATTCGCTCACTGCGGTTTCAAGCATTCAGGCTTGGAAATGCCAGAAACGGCCAGGAGTGAAAATGAGGAACACACACAAAATGCTGGAGGAACTCAGCAGGCCAGGCAGCATCTAGGGAAAAGATTACAGTCGACATTTCGGGCCAGGACCCTTCATCAGGCCTGGCCAAAGGGTCGCGGCCTGAAACGTCCACTGTTTACTCTTTTCCACAGATGCCGCCTGGCCTGCTGAGCTCCTCCAGCATTGTGTGTGTGTTGCTCCGGCTTTCTGCATTTGCGGATTTTCTCTTGTTTAAGAGTGAAAATGAAACAATTTCACTACTTCAACAAGTTGTGAATGACGAAGAACTTGAAGACCATCTTGAATGTTACAATGAAAATGAAGATTTAGAGGATGCAATCATTGTGCGAAGGCAGTCCACTATCTGCACTAGACGTCTGCGCTGATATACGGTGACACACACTGGATAAATTTCTCTGTCGATAACTATCAGGAACTAAAACACAGTTTGAAAGTACTGTAGCAGCATTGGCAGTGTTCTAATTTGTTCTGTATTTCATTTAAATACATAATTTGTCACACAGTTAAATAGTAGCTTGTCTTTTTTATACCTTTTTAACTATTTCCATGAAATTTCGGCTAATTGGTGTAGCTGCTTAATTAATTGAGTCAAAAGGGTACTGGTTCTGATGGGTCTCAACTAACTGGAATCCACTGTATTATTTGTAGCCACCGTAAATTGTCCCTACTGTGTGTGTGAGTGGGAGCATCTGGAGGGAATTGATGCGAATGTGGAGAGAATTAAAAACAAAAGAGATTAATGTAGCATCAGTGTACATAGGTGCTTGATGGTCAGCACAGGCTTGGTGGCCCAAAGGGTCTGTTTTCATGTTGTGTCTCTCCCTGATGCCAGTAGTAGCTCAGCAACATTCCCACAGGGAATCATTCAGATCAAACATACAAAAAGTGACAAAAGATTAATAGTAGAGACATGATTTGCTCTTCCCCTATGCAAGTACTTTTTGCATCAAATCATTTCACTGTACGTGAACCTATGATTAGATGATGGATGTTTGGAGACTGCATCATGAAAGATTAAATTAGCAAGGAAGATAACAGAGTTCCCAACACAACATTCCTATCTTGAGGGGAAAGAGAAAATCTGACTTTCCACTAGAAAACTTAAGTTCATGAATTATGCAGTATATATGGGAAGTGAAGGAACATTTTATAATGACTGAATGTAGCAGCTCAGATTTCTCAGTCAGTAAATTTGCTCTCTCACTATGAATTAAATCCCTGGGCAGCCATCAGTTACAATATTGATGATTTTATTTTGTCCAGCCTACGCACTGTGCACTTTACACAGAACTGAATCAGTTCTTAAAGGAGCTTAATGGCCCGATTAAATATCATTAAAAGTTCCTGTGATTTTATATCCATGTCTTGCTTGAATGACTGGTATCTAATCCCAAATCACATAATTTTTGTTTTTAAACAAAGAACTTAAATTGCCCTAGGATAAATGGAATAGAAACAGTGAAATATGAAAACAACACGCAAAAAGGTAGAAACACAAATCAATCAGAGCCGAGAAAAAGGATAACGTTTCAACTGAACCACTTCATCAGAGTCAATTAGGATAATGTTTCAACTGAACCACTTCATCAGAGTCAATCTTAAACAGATGGCATCTAGCTAGCTGTGAACATACAGCAGCTACATTTCAATAGCAACAACAAATAAGCAGAATCAGTAATAACAGATCCACAATCTAACCCCCCCCCATATGTACACAATGAGAAACGTACCCATAATAACAGATCCGTATCTAACCCCCCCATATGTACACAATGAGAAACGTACGCATAATAACAGATCCACCATCTAACCCCCCCATATGTACACAATGAGAAATGTACCCATAATAACAGATCCACCATCTAACCCCCCCATATGTACATAATGAGAAACGTACCCAGAATAACAGATCCACTGTCTAAACCCCTCATATGTACACAATGAGAAACATACCCATAATAACATATCCTATGACGCTCTGTTCTGCATCTCGGTGGAATGAGTCTCTGGCTGAATGTACTCCTGTGCCCAACCAGTACATTATGTAGTGAATGGGAGACATTGACCAAGATGGCATGCAATTTGGACTGCATTCTGTTTTCAGACACCACCGTCAGAGAGTCCAGTTCCACCCCCACAACATCATTGGTCTTACGAATGAGTTTGTTGATTCTGTTGGTGTCTGCTACCCTCAGCCTGCTGTCCCAGCACACAACAGCAAACATGATAGCACTGGCCACCACAGACTCGCAGAACATCCTCAGCATCATCTGGCAGATGTTAAAGGACCTCAGTCTCCTCAGGCAATAGAGACGGCTCTGACCCTTCTGAAGTTAGAGATGGAATCGGATGCGCATCAACATAGCAGGGTTTGCTGGTCATTATTTCCTATGAGGTGAAACCTAACACCATGAATTGTTGTGATGCTTCACTCCCAGATTTCAAACCTCCTTTGAAATGGAGAATAAAACTACACCTGTGCAAATCCCTACAGCATCTTCTGACCCCTTGACCTTTATCTGCAAGGCCGACGTCAGAACTTCTTTCAAGAGGGTGAAACTTGGCAAGGCTTCAGGCTCTGATGCTGCATGAGTAGGGCACTGGAAACTTGTACCAACCAAATGATGGGAGTGTTCAAGGACATCTTCAATCTCTCACTGTTGCACTCAGAGGTTCCCACGTGCTTCAATAGGGTGACAATCCTACCAGTGCCCAAGAAGAACAGGTGCCTCAACAACTGTCACCCGGTTGCTCTCACATCTACTGTGACTAAGTGCTTTGAGATGTTGGTCATAGCCAGAATCAACTATTGTCAAAGCAAAGACCTGTACCACTGCAATCTGACTATCACAATCTCACTGCTCCCCGTTTGGCCTTGGATCACCTGGACAACAGCAATGGCTATGTCATTCTGCTGTTGGTTGATTACATCTTGGAGTTCAAACACCATCATAACCCCAGTACTAATAAACAAGCTCCAAAACCTGGCCCTCTGTACCTTCCTCCGTAAGTGGATCCTTCACCTCCTCATCAGGAGACCACAGTCAGTCCGGATCAGAAGCGGCCATAAGGTATAGAAACAGAATTAGGTCATTTGGCCCATCGAGTCTGCTCTTCCATTTCATGATGATTTTTCTCTCAGTCCCGATCTCCTGCCTTCTCCCTAAATCCCTTCATGCCATGACCAATTAAGAATCTATCAACTTCTGCCTTAAACATACATAAAGACTTGGCCTCCACAGCTGACTGTGGCAAGGAATTCCAAAGATTCACCACTCTCTGGCTAAAGAAATTCCTCCTCACCTCCGTTCTAAAGGACGCCCCTCTATTCTGAGGCTGTGTCCTCTGGTCTTAAGACTCTCCCATCATAGGAAACATCCTTTCCACATCCACTCTGTAAAGGTCTTTCACCATTTGATAAGTTTCAATGAGGTCACCCCTCATTCTTCTGAAATCTAGTGAATATAGGCCCAGAGCTATCAAACACTCTTCATATAACAAGCCATTCCAATCTAGAATCATTTTTGTAAACCTCCTTTCAACAATCCCCAGTTTCAGCACATCCTTTCTAAGATAAGGGTCAAATCTGCTGACAATTCACCAGTGCTTGATTCTCAACATTACTTCCTTGTTTTTGTATCCTAGTTCTCTTAAAATGAATGTTAACGTGGTGTTTGCCTTCCTCACACACGCTCAACCTGCAAATTAATCTTTAGGGAATCCTGCATAAGGACTCCCAAGTCCTTTTCTGCTGCAGTTTTTTTTTATATTTTCTCTCCATTTAGAAAATAGTTAACCCCTTCATTTCTTCTACTTAAGTGCATGACCATACACTTCCCAGCACAGTATTCCAACTGACATTTCTTCGTTCATTCTCCTAATCTGTCTCAGTACTTTGGTAGCCTCTCTACTTCCTCAAAACTACCTGCCCCTCCAGCTATCTTCACCTGTCTGCAAACTTTGCAACAAAGCCATTAATTCCATCATCCATATCATTGACACATAACATAAAAAGAAATGGTCCCGACACAGTCCCCTGTGGAAAACCACTAGTCACTAGCAGCCAACAGAAAAGGCTCCCTTTATTCCCACTCTTTTCCTCCTACCAATCAGCCACTGCTTTATCCATGCTTGAATCTTTCCTGTAACACCATGGTCTCGTAGCTTGTTAAGCAGTCTCATGCGTGGCACCTTGTCAAAGGCCTTCTAAAAATCCAAGTACACAACATCAACCAATTCTCCTTTGTCAATCCTGAATGTTATTTCTGCAAAGAAATCCAACAGATTTGTCAGGCAAGATTTTTCCTTGAGGAAACCATGCTGACTATTGCCTATTTTATTATGTTCCTTTTAGTACCTTGAGACCTCATCCTTAATAATCGACTCCAACATCTTCCCAACCACTGAGGTCAGACAAACTGGCCTATAGTTTCCTTTCTTCTGCCTCTTGCTCCCTTCTTGAAGAGTGGAGTGACAATTGCAATTTTCCAGTCTTCCAGAACCATTCCAGAATCTAGTGATTCTTGAAAGATCATTATTTCAGAATCCTGGGGTGCACACCATCTAGTCTAGGTGACTTATCTACCTTCAGACCTTTCAGTTTCCCAATAACCTCACTCAGTCATATGGTAACTTCACACATTTTATGCTCCCGACACCTGGAACTTCCACCATACTGCTAGTGCCTTCCAGAGTTATTTAGTTCGTCCATCATTTCCTTGTCCCCCATTACTACCTCTCCAGCATCGTTTTCCAGTGGTCCGATATCCACTCTCACCTCTCTTTTACACTTCATAACATCTCCTCTTTGCTGACAATCAACGCTGGTGCTCCTCAGGTACATAGGATTAACCCACTGCTCAACTTTCTCTACACCCACACCTGTGTCACTAGGCACAATTCAATTGCCATTTATAGATTTGCCGATGACACAATTGTTGGTGGAATTTCGGATGGAGACAAAGAGTAGTACAGGAGTGAGATAGATCAGCTGGTTGAGTGATGTTACAACAACTTTGCACTCAGCATCAATAAGACCAAGGAACTGACTGCAGACTTCAGGAAGGGTAAATCGAGGGAACACGCATCAGTCATCGTGGGTTTAGCAGTGGAAAGGGTGAGCAGTTTCAAGCTCCTGCGTGTCAACATCTTTGTAGATCTATCTCAGCCCTAACATATTGATGCAATTACAAAGAAGGCACAACCATGGCTAAATTTCATCAGGAGTGTGAGAAGGCTTGGTATGACCCCAAAGACTCTTGTAAATTTCTACAGATGTACTATGGAGAGCATTCTAACTGGTTGCATGGAGGGGCCAGGATTGGAAAAAGCTGCAGAAAGTTGCAAACTCAGCCAGCTCCATTGTGGGCACGAGCCTCCCAGCATCAAGGATATCTTCAAAAGGCAGCATCCATCATTAAGAACCCCATCACCCAGACATGCTGCCTTCTCATTGCTACCATCAAGGAAAAGGTACAGGAGCCTGAAGACTCACACTCAACACCTTAGGAACAGCTTCTTCTCTTCTGCCATCAGCTTTCTGAATGGAAAGTGAACTGATGTACACTACCTCAATATTTTTGGGTCTCTTTTTGTACTATTTAATTAATTTAATTTGAAAAAATATATTTCTTATTGTAATTTATTATGATGTATTGAAGACAACAAATTTCACAGCATATGCCAGTGGCATGAAACCTGATTCTGCTTTCTCATCATATCTCATTGTGTTAATGTTCCTATGTTAATATGGAAGGGTACTGTAAAAGTTACTTGTCCACTGCACATAAAAATATAGTATTAATATGATTTTCTATCACAAATGTAAAACAAATTCTGCTTTTCATAATTGTGTTAATCTAATATTCCCTTTAATTGTTTAATGTGTTTTCCTCTTTTGATTTAATGCAACTTTCAAAATATATGAGGTGTTTTTAAATAAGTAGACTACTGTAAACAAGGATGTTAATGCAGTATAATGATGTAATTTTCCAGGTTCGTGCAGGGCTTTAAAATTAGTAGTTTACTGTTTGGCAAACATGTTAATGCAATGTATCTTCTCTACCTAACAATCAATAAAATGTGAAATATTTCATTTAATGATGCCTCATAATCATTAGCAGTTACACCCAAAATCTTGTTGCTAACGTAATCTTCTTTCAAGAGCTAGGAAAATATTGAAATATGCATAAAAAATTGTAATGTGTCACGATATGCACGAAGCATTTTTAAAAGACTTCCCAGGTAATGGAAAATGGTTAGCACAATTTGCATAATATAGGTGGTTGTCTACGATTACACATGCAGTTTAGTTGTGGGGACAGTATAGATGCAGTGGTGCTTTATTATCATCTGGTGACCACTTTTGCAACTTTACTGACGGCATGACCTGCTGACATGCTGAATTTCCACTGTAAAATGTTAAAAGACCAAACATGGCAGTGGGAGATGAAGTGCTGGAAGCATTCACAAATTGATTGTTTTATACAGAGATTATTACATATTTGCACGTCACTTCACAGAGTCATCACCTAGGACATGCCCTCTTCTCATTACTACCAACAGGGAGGAGGTACAGGAGCCTGAAGACACACACTCAACATTTTAGAAACAGGTTCTTCCCCTGCACCATCAGATTTCTCAATGAACAATGAACCAATTCATGAACATTATCTTATTATTTTTGCTCTGTTTTTGTACAACTTACTTCATTTAATTTTAGATACATATCCGAATCAGAATCAAGTTTATTATCACCAGCATGTGATGTGAAATTTGTTAACTCAGCAGCAGCAGTTCAATGCAATACATAATCTAGCAGAGAGAGAGAAAAATAAATAAAATTTAAAAAATAATAATAAGTAAACAAGTAAATCAATTACATATGTTGAATAGATTAAAAAACATGCAAAAACAGAAGTACTGTGATAATATTTTTTAAAAAGTGAGCTAGTGTCCAAAAATTCAATGTCCATTTAGGAATCAGATGGCAGAGGGGAAGAAACTGTTCCTGAATCGCTGAGTGTGTGCCTTCAGGCTTCTGTACCTCCTACCTGATGGTAACATTGAGAAAAGTGCATGCCCTGGGTTCTGGAGATCTTTAATAATGGATGCTGCCTTTCTGAGACACCGCTCCCTAAAGATGTCTTGGGTACTCTGTAGGCTAGTGCCCAAGATAGAGCTGACGAGATTTACAACCTTCTGCAGCCTCTTTCGGTCCTGTGCAGTAGCCCCTCTATACCAGACAGTGATGCAGCCCGTCAGAATGCTCTCCACAGTACAACTATAGAAGTTTTTGAGTGTATCTGATGACATGCCAAATCTCTTTAAACTCCGAATAAAGTATAATATATCCAGGTTGGATCCTCAGATATCTCAACACCCAGAGACTTGAAGCTATTCACTCTCTCCACTTCTGATCCCTCTATGAGGATTGGTATGTGTTCCTTCGTCTTACTCTTCCTGAAGTCCACAGTCAGCTCTTTCGTCTTAATGAGATTGAGTGCCAGGTTGTTGCTGCGGCACCATTCCACTAGATGGCATATCTCACTCCTGTACACCCTCTCATCACCAGCTGAGATTCTACCAACAATGGTGTATCGTCAGCACATTTATGGATGGTATTAGAGCTATGCCTAACCACACAGTCATGGGTATATAGAGAGTAGAGCAGTGGGCTAAGCACACACCTCTGAGGTGCACCAGTGTTGATCGTCAGCAAGGAGGATATGTTATCACCAATCCGCACAGATTGTGGTCTTCCAGTTAGGAAGTCAAGGATCCATTTGCAGAGGGAGGTACAGAGGCCCAGGTTCTGTAACCTCTCAACCAGGATTGTGGGAATGATGGTATTACATGCTGAGCTATAGTCGATGAACAGCATCCTGACATAGGTGTTTGTGTTGTCCAAGTGGTCTAAAGCCGTGTGGAGAGCCAGTGACATTGTGTCTGCCATTGACCTATTGTGGCGACAGGCAAATTGCAATGGGTCCAGGTCCTTGCTGAGGCAGGAGTTCAGTCTAGTCATGACCAACTTCTCAAAGCATTTCATCACTGTCAATGTGAGTGCTACAGGGCAATAGTCATTAAGACAGCTCACATTATTCTTCTTAGGCACTGGGAAAATTGTTGCCTTTTTGAAGCAAGTGGGTACTTCTGCCCGTAGCAGTGAGAAGTTAAAAATGTCCTTGAATACTCCCACTAGTTGGTCGGCACAGGTTTTCAGAGCCTTACCAGGTACTCCATCGGGACCTTACGCTTTGCAAGGGTTCACTCTCTTTAAAGACAGCCTAACATCAGCCTCTGAGACAGAGATCACAGGGTTATCAAGTGCAGCAGGGATCTTCACAGCTGTAGTTGTGTTCTGCCTTTCGAAGCAGACATAGAAGGCGTTGAGTTCATCTGGTAGTGAAGCATTGCTGCCATTCATGCTAGTGGGTTTCGCTTTGTAGGAAGTAATGTTTTGTAGACTCTGCCAGAGTTGCTGTGCATCCAATGTCACCTCCAACCTCATTTGAAATTGTCCCTTCGCCCTTGAAATAGCCATCCGCAAATCATACCTAGTTTTCTGGTACAGGACTGGGTCGCCAGACTTGAATGCCATGGATCTAGCCTTCAGCAGACGATGTACCTCCTGGTTCATCCATGGCTTTTGGTTTGGGAATGTACAGTAAACCTTTGTAGGCACACACTCATCCACACAGGTTTTAGTGAAGTCAGTAACAACTACAGCATACTCATCCTGATTTGAAGATGAATCCCTGAATACGGTCCAGTCCACCGATTCAAAGCAGTCTTGTAGGTGCTCCTGTGCTTCTTTATTCCTTATATATAGTCCTTATTGTAATTTATAGTACTTTGTATGTATTGTACTCTATTGTTGCTGCAAAGCAACAAACTTCACAATATATATCAATGATAATAGATTAGATTCTGATTCTGAGTAGGAGTATGCTCCACTACTGGGGCAGATTGTTGTGGGTTCGAAACTGAGTTGATAATTTAAGTGCATGACCTGTGTAGGTAGAGGACTTGGGGAAGGAATTACTCTTTAATCATCTGAGCAGAAAGCATGCTCGTGCAGAGGACATATGTTCAATTTATTTCCTGCACATCAAGTCCCTTGATGTGAACGTAATTGAAAGGTGAAGAAAACCTCTCCTATTACAGGATTCATCTGTTTCTGTAATTCAAAGATTTGTTCTTTGTATCGGAAAATATAAAAGATCGCCATGAAGCTGATGACACAAAAGTTGGGGGTGTTGTCGATAGCCTGGAGGGTTGTCAGAGGTTACAGTAGGACATCGATAGGATACAGAACTGGGCTGAGAGGTGGCAAATGGAGTTCAACCCAGATAAATGTGAAGTGGCTCATTTTGGTAGGTCAAATTTGAAGACAGAATATAATATTAATGGTAAGACTCTTGGCAGTGTGAAGGATCAGCAAGATCTTGGGGTCCACATCCACAGGACACCCAAAGCTGTGGCGCAGGTTGACAATGCTGTTAAGAGGGTGTATGGAATGATATCCTTTGTCGACCGTGGGACTGAGTTCAAGAGCCGTGCGGTTATGTTATAGCTATATAAGACTTTAGTTAGATCCCACTTGGAGTACTGTGTTCAGTTCTGGTCTCCTCATTACAGGAAGAATGTGGATACTATGTAGAGAGTACAGAGGAGATTTACAAGGATGTTGCCTGGATTGGAGAGCATGTCTGATGAGAATAGGTTGAGCGAACTTGACCTTTCCTCCTTGGGAGTGATGGAGGATGAGAGGTGACCTGATAGAGGTGATGAGAGGCATTGGTCGTATCAGAGGCTTTTTCCCAAGGCTGAACTGGCTAACACGAGAGGGCATGGTTTTAAGGTGTTTGGAAGTAGGTACAAAGGGGATGTCAGAGGTAAGTTTTTTTTAAACAGAGAGTGGTGTGTGTGTGTATAATGCACTGCTGTCGACAGTGGTAGAGGCAGATACAATAGGGTCTTTTAAAAGACTCTTAGGTACCTGGAGTTTAGAAAAATAGAGGGCTACGTGGTAGGCAATTCTAGGCAGTTTCTAGAGTAGGTTACAAGGTCAGCACAGCATTGTGGGCTGAAGGGCCTATAATGTGCTGTAGATTTCTATGTCCTACGTTCCTGTCTTTGGGTTTGGAGGCTTACATGCTTCAATGACCCAGAGAGCTATATTGGTTGGAGTCAGGGTTTTATGTTGTGACTCTCGGTAGGGTCACCTAAGCCATTCAGGTCAAAGGGTAAAGGCCAGGCTAACAGTGGTTCACTAGTCCTCCAGGTTCAGCGGTTCAGCTTGGGGCTAACAATTCTGATAGTTAAAACAAAATTGTTACTGGAACAGCAATGAAGAATCCTTCTATATCTGAGTGTGATGGTATTCATAAACCTTTAATGCATGTTTAGCCTGAGTTGTGCTACTTGATAAACTGAGTAATGTGGTAGCTTTTGGTCTGCATGCACGTGCTGGATGTATGGAGCTGCAGTTGGCGATTTGATGCCTACCCTCCCATATTGATGATTCAGCTGAAGCATTTTGTGAAATGTCCTCCGGAATTCTAATCCATGCAGCGTGGGGGGTGGGGGGAGAGAAACATCTACATAGTTTAAGGGGAAACTTAGTAACCAGTATGATGTTTGCTGAGGATTGACCAATACTGTAAGAATTAAGTTAAGTGGAAGCTGATGATCCTTCATTTTTTAGAGATAATTTTGCTCTATTACCTGATTTAAATGAATATATGTTATTAATGGGTGGAGATTTTAATACTTGCGTAAATCCCTTATTAGATAAATCATCATCTAGACATCAACTCCCTAATCGTTCTGCATCACTTATTAATTCCTTTTTAATTGATTATGGTTTAATTGAAGTCTGGAGACATATGCATCCTACTGATAGAGGAATATTTCTTTTTTTCACATGTTCATAATAAATATTCGAGAATCGACTATCTTATAGCCGACCCTCGACTTTTACTTCAAGTTCAGAAATGTGAATATGATGCAATTGTTATTTCTGATCATGCTCCTTTAAATTTAATATTTGATTAGAAAGATGTTGTTTCTACAAGACCACCTTGGCGTTTTTCAGAACATTTGTTACAAAGTTCAGATTTTGTTGAGTTTATTGAAGCTCAGATAAAAGAATTTTTTCTCTTTAATAATACAGGAAATGTCTCAAAGTTGGTAATTTGGGATACGTTAAAAGCTTATTTACGTGGTCAGATTATTTCTTATTTAGCTAAATTGAAGAAACAGACAAGAATAGAATTAGATAAAATTGCTAAACAAATTAAAGAATTAGATAATATCAACGCAATCTTTCCAAATATTGATTTGTTGAAAAGAAGAGTGGAATTACAATCACAATATAACTTATTATTAACTTATCCTATTGAAGGATATTTGCTTAAATTAAAAAGTCAGTTTTTTATTTTTTTTGTGGGGATAAAAATAATAGGCTATTAGCTTGCCAATTAAGGGCTGCTAAAGCTAAAAGACAAATTTTAAAGATTCGTAAAGATAATGGAGATATAGAAGTAATTATGAAGATATTAATAATATTTTTCAGGATTTTTATTCCGATCTTTATAACTCTCAGTTTCCTGCAGATCCCTCCAAAATGAAGGCTTTTTTATATAAGATTAAATTTCCTCAAATTACTGCTGAAGATCAACAGACCCTTGATGCTCCAATTGTTGAGCATGAAATTCAGAAAGCTATATGGTCAATGCAATCAGGTAAAGCTCCTGGACTCGATGGTTATTCGGTAGGATTTTACAAAAAATTTGAAAAATTACTTTCTCTATACCTTTTGGAAATATTTCATGAATCTTTTGAGAAAGGTAATTTACCCTCTTCTTTTTATGAAGCTTCTGTTTCTTTAATCCTTTAAGAAAGATAAAGATCCTACTGAATGCTTATCTTATAGACCTATTTTGCTACTAAATATGGATGCTAAAATTCTTCCTAAGATAATGGCTAACCGTTTAGAAAACATTTTATCTAAAATTATCTCTATGGATCAAACAGGCTTTATTAGAGGCCATTACTCTTTTTCGAATGTTCGGAGATTGATGAACATTATATATTCACCATTATCTAAAACACCCCAATGTGTTATTTCTCTGGATGCAGAAAAGGCATTTGATAGAGTTGAATGGACTTACTTGTTTAATGTATTAGAGAAATCTGGCTTTGGTAATAATTTTAATAAGTGGATTCAAATGATCTATAAGAATATTATAGCTACCGTTATTACTAATAATCTTAGGTCTCTCTTTTTTTCACTTTCACGAGGTACTCAACAAGGGTGTCCATTAAGTCCTTTATTATTTAATCTCACACTGGAGCCTTTGACTATAACAATTCATGAAGCTAAAAACATTCATGGTATTTCTATAAATGGGACCATACATAAGATCTCTCTTTAGTCATAGTCATAGTCATACTTTATTGATCCCAGGGGGAAATTGGTTTTCATTACAGTTGCACCATAAATAATAAATAGTAATAGAACCATAAATAGTTAATAGTAATATGTAAATTATGCCAGTAAATTATGAAATAAGTCCAGGACCAGCCTATCGGCTCAGGGTGTCTGACCCTCCAACGGAGGAGTTGTAAAGTTTGATGGCCACAAGCAGGAATGACTTCCTATGACGCTCTGTGCTGCATCTCGGACGAATGAGTCTCTGGCTGAATGTACTCCTGTGCCCACCCAGTACAAGATAGCATGCAACTTAGACAGCATCCTCTTTTCAGACACCACCGTTCCATCCCCACAACATCACTGGCCTTACGAATGAGCTTGTTGATTCTGTTGGTGTCTGCTACCAAAAGAATGCAGATGATCTTTTGGTTTCTATCTCGAATCCTGAAGAATCTATTCCTAATCTTTTGGAATTATTAAATGACTTTGGAAAATTTTCAGGATATAAGCTTAATTTAAATAAAAGTGAATTGTTCCCTTTAAATGTTCCTGTTTTTATATAAAAGGATATTCCATTTAGAATTGTGAATTCTTTTAAATATTTGGGTATTATCATTACAAAAAATATAAGGATCTTTATAAAGGTAATGTAGTTCCTTTATTGGACTCTGAAACAATTATTTTCTAGATGGAATCCTCTTACACTTTCTTTAATAGGTCGTATTCATGCCATGAAAATGACGATTTTACCTAGATTTTTATATATTTTTCAAAATATACCTATCTTTCTAAATAAAAAATTTTTTGATCAAATTGATTCTACTATTTCGTCCTTTATTTGGAATAATAAAAAACCTAGAGTTAATAAGTTTCATTTACAAAAATCTAAAAAAGATGGGGGACTCGTGCTACCTAATTTAAGATTGTATTATTGGGCTGTTAATATTCGACAACTATGTTTTTGGTTATATTGGCTCAATAAGAACGAAAAACCAGCTTGGATTGATTTGGAATTTAAAGCTATTAATCAATTTTATTTAACTTCACTATTAGGAGCTCCATTGCCTTTACAACTTGCTAAAATTTCCAATTTAAATCTCTACCCTGTTATTAAACAGTCCTTACGGATTTGGCTTCAGTTTCGCAACTCTTTTAATTTTAAACAATTTAAATTGTCTAGTCCTGTATTTTGAAATTTTCTATTTAAACCTTCAATTGCTGATCCTATTTTTCTATTATGGAGAAATAAGGGGGTTTGTTCTTTTGCAGGTTTATTTAGTGATGGTTAATTGATGTCTTTTGGAAAGTTAATTAGCAAATATTCTCTTTCTCATACACATTTCTTGCAATATTTTCAGGTGAGACATTTTTTACAAAAATATGTTTCTACGTTTCCATATATGCAAGAATCTGATTTGTCAGACACTATTTTGAATATGAATCCCTTAGTGAGAGGCTCCATTGGTAGAATTTATAATTTATTTTTACTACAAAAAGATAACCTCTCACTAAAGATTAAACAAGATTGGGAGAGAGAACTTAATATGACTTTTGTTAATGAAGATTGGTTGCGAGTTCTGAAAATGGTTAATTCTTCTTCGATATGTGCCAATCATTTTTAATTCAGTTTAAAATTGTTCACCATTATTATTTAACAAAGGAGAGGCTATCCAAAATATTTCCTAATATAGATAATTATTGTGATAGGTGCAAAAATGGAGTAGTTACTTTGTTACATATGTTCTGGTCATGTCCCTCATTGAAATCTTTTTGGAAATCTTTATTTTCTACAATTTCTAAAGCTTTGAAAATTAATTTACAACCTAATACATTGACTTTTCTATTTGGAATAGTTCTGCATCATATTCAGGGTATTTCATTTTCAAACCAACATGTAATTGCATTCGTTACATTGTTGGCAAGAACAGCTATTTTAATGAAGTGGAAAGATACCTCTGCTCCTACACTAATTCAATGGTTTTCCCCAAGTAATGTTATGTCTTAGTTTGGAAAAAATTAGAAATAGAACTTCTGATCCCCGATTTGATTTTGAGAGAAGGTGGGGCTCTTTTGCTAAATATTATCATTTAATTTGAATAAATTTATATGGTTTCCTTCCAATTTTATGTTATATAAATGTGATTTGGCAGTTGTTGTTTTCTTTTTCTTCTTTTATATATATAAATGATGGTAAGACGTATTGCTCCGGGAGTTGGTTCCCAATGTTTTTTTTTTCTCTTTTTTTTTTGTTTTGTAGTTAGTGGGTTTTTTTTTAGTTAGTTGGGGTTCTCTTTTTTCCTTCTTTTTCTTTAAAAAAATTTTTTCTTCATTAGCATGTTTTTTTCTTCAGCTTTATTAATTATATATACTGTACATTTTGTCGAACTTCTGTATTTTATAGCTGTAGAAGATTATACATCAATAAAAAGATTTTAAAAATGAAATGAAATTGAAACGGAAGTTTCTATGGAAAGTACATCTGTGACTTACACTGAAGTGCGGGTGAGCTCTTTCTAGGGGATAGATTGTGGACCTCGTGGAATTCTGGAAACCAGGGGAAGACGAGAGTGCTGCAAGCCCACGTAGGCTGAAGAAATAGGGGAGAAGGTCTTCCATCTCAGGACACCTCTGTTGTCCCTCCTCCTTCCTTTTCTCCCGTGGTCCACTCTCCTCCTCTATCAGATCCCTTCTTCTTCAGACCCTTACCTCTTCCACCTATTACCTCCCAGCTTATCACTTCATCCACCCTCCCCCACCTCCACCCACTCACATTTCCCCTTCGCCAGATTTCACCTACAACTTGCCAGCTTGTGGTAATTCCCCTCCACCTACCGCCCCCATGCCCACTTTCTTATTCTGGCTGCTTCCCTCTTCTCTCCAGTTCTGATGAAGGGTCTCAGCCTAAACATTGACTGTTTATTCTCTCCATAGATGCTGCCTGACTTGTTGAATTCCTCCAGCATTTTGTGTGAGTTGCTCTGGATTTCCAGCATCTGCGGAGTGCCTTGTGTTCAGGGAAACCTATCTCGCGAGTGTTCGGTGTCACAGGTTGTACATTACAGAGAAGCAATGCGTCTGGAGACTAAATATCAGAACAAAAATGTAGATGCTGGATATCAGAGAATACTGGAAAAGCTGAGCAAGTCAGGCAGCATGTGTGGCAAGAGAAACAGTTAGCTTCACCAGAACTGGGAAAGAGTGAATGACAGATATTAGTTTTGAGTAAGAGAGAAGACATGGGAGGGATGCGTAAAACAAAGGGAGTGTCTCAGATGAGTCAGTATGAGCTAATGGGGGCATTTACCAGCACATGAAGCTTCTTGTTCTTTTTATTGTTAATGGTAAGGTTGTAGGTCCACCCTAACTGGGCAAATTTATGTAAGCAGGAGAAGACAAGCTGCATCTGCACAGTGTAAAAATACAGCAAAATAGCAAATCCTGGAAAAGTACAGCAGGTCAGGCAGCATCTGTGGAAAGGGAATCACTTAATGTTTCAAATTGAGCACTCTTCACCAGACCTGAGAAAGAAAGAAACCTTGTGATGAAGGTGGGAGACGGTGACCAATGGAGAAAAGAGAACTTCTGTAATTGGGTGAAGTCACGTAACAAGAGGTAATAAGATATGGCTATGTAATATGTAGTGGTTTTTGATGCAACCTGCCACATACAGTATTTTCACGCTAAGCCACAAAGCTGCCTGAAATGTAGAGAAGACTGCCACTGGAATAATATAATGCCTGGTCCAGTCTGAAGCCTCACTCAATTTCACTGCAGAAAAGACCACACATCCAAAGAGGCCTCCAAACAGCTGCAGGGATGTGGACTACAAATTACAACTGGAAATAGAAAAGGCTTGTCAGAAGAGCAGTGTTATGATAAATGTGGGGGATTTTAACATGCGAGTAGGTTGGAAAAATCAGGTCGGCACTGGATCTCAAGAGAGAGAATTTGTAGAATGTCTGTGAGATGGCTTTTTAGAACAGCTTGTTGTTGAGCCCACTAGGGGATCGGCTGTACTGGATTGGGTATTGTGTAATGAACTGGAGGTGATTGGAGAGATTGAGGTGAAGGAACCCTTAGGAGGCAGTGATCATAACATGATTGAGTTCACTGTGAAATTAGAAAAAGAGAAGCCGAAATCTGATGTGTCGGTGTTTCAGTGGAGTAAAGCAAATTACAGTGGCATGAGAGAGGAACTGGCCAAAGTTGACTGGAAAGAGACATTGGTGGGAAAGACAGCAGAGCAGCAGTGGCTGGAGTTTATGCGAGAAATGAGGAATGTGCAAGACAGGTATATTCCAAAAAAGAAGAAATTTTCGAGTGGAAAAAGGATGCAACCATGGTTGACATGAGAAGTCAAAGCCAAAGTTAAAGCAAAGGAGAGGGCATACAAGGAAGCAAAAATTAGTGGGAAGACAGAGGATTGGGAAGTTTTTAAAACCTTACAAAAGGAAACCAAGAAGGTCATTAAGAGAGAAAAGATTAACTATGAAAGGAAACTAGCAAATAATATCAAAGAGGATACTAAAAGCTTTTTCAAGTATATAAAGAGTAAAAGACAGGTGAGAGTAGATATAGGACCGATAGAAAATGATACTGGAGAAATTGTAATGGGAGATGAGGAGATGGCAGAGGAACTGAACAAGTATTTTGCATCAGTCTTCACTGAGGAAGACAGCAGGATACCGGACACTCAAGGGTGGCAGGGAAGAGAAGTGTGTGCAGTCACAATTACAACAGAGAAAGTACTCAGGAAGCTGAATAGGCTAAAGGTTGATAAATCTCCTGGACCAGATGGAATGCACCCTCGTGTTCTGAAGGAGGTAGCTGTGGAGATTGCGAAGGCATTAGCGATGATCTTTCAAAAGTCGATAGATTCTGACATGGTTCTGGAAGACTGGAAGATTGCAAATGTCACTCCACTATTTAAGAAGGGGGCAAGGAAGCAAAAAGGAAATTATAGACCTGTTAGCTTGACGTCGGTGGTTGGGAAGTTGTTGGAGTCGATTGTCAAGGATGAGGTTACAGAGTACCTGGAGGCATATGACAAGATAGGCAGAACTCAGCATGGATTCCTTAAAGGAAAATCCTGCCTGACAAACCTATTACAATTTTTTGAGGAAAATACCAGTAGGCTAGATAAGGGAGCTGCAGTGGATGTTGTATATTTGGATTTTCAGAAGGCCTTTGACAAGGTGCCACACATGAGGCTACTTAACAAGATAAGAGCCCATGGAATTACAGGGAAGTTACATACGTGGATTAAGCGTTGGCTGATTGGCAGGAAACAGAGAGTGGGAATAAAGGGATCCTATTCTGGTTGGCTGCCGGTTACTAGTGGTGTTCCACAGGGATCAGTGTTGGGGCCGCTTCTTTTTACATTGTACATCAACGATTTGGATTATAGAATAGATGGCTTTGTGGCTAAGTTTGCTAACGATACGAAGATAGGTGGAGGGGCCGGTAGTGCTGAGGAAACGGAGAGTCTGCAGAGAGACTTGGATAGATTGGAAGAATGGGCAGAGAAGTGGCAAATGAAGTACAATGTTGGAAAGTGTATGGTTATGCACTTTGGCAGAAAAAATAAACGGGCAGACTATTATTTAAATGAGGAAAGAATTCAAAGTTCTGAGATGCAACGGGACTTGGGAGTCCTCGTACAGGATTCCCTTAAAGTTAACCTCCAGGTTGAGTCAGTAGTGAAGAAGGCAAATGCAATATTGGCATTCATTTCTAGAGGAATAGAGTATAGGAGCAGGGATGTGATGTTGAGGCTCTATAAGGCGCTGGTACAGTCACTTGGAGTACTGTGGACAGTTTTGGTCTCCTTATTTAAGAAAGGATGTGCTGACGTTGGAGAGGGAACAGAGAAGATTCACTAGAATGATTCCGAGAATGAGAGGGTTAACATATGAGGAACGTTTGTCCACTCTTGGACTGTATTCCTTGGAGTTTAGAAGAATGAGGGGAGACCTCATAGAGACATTTCGAATGTTAAAAGGCATGGACAGAGTGGATGTGGCAAAGTTGTTTCCCATGATGGGGGAGTCTAGTACAAGAGGGCATGACTTCAGGATTGAAGGGCACCCTTTCAGAACGGAAATGCGAAGAAATTTTTTTAGTCAGAGGGTGGTGAATCTATGGAATTTGTTGCCACGGGCAGCAGTGGAGGCCAAGTCATTGGGTGTATTTAAGGCAGAGATTGATAGGTATCTGTGTAGCCAGGGCATCAAAGGTTGTGGTGAGAAGGCAGGGCAGTGGGACTAAATAGGATAAAATGGATCAGCTCATGATAAAATGGCGGAGCAGACTCGATAGGCCGAATGGCCTACTTCTGCTCCTTTGTCTTATGGTCTTATGGCCTCCTCCTGTCACATTGAAAATCTTCCTATTGTCTTCCCCTCCAGTCCACGGCATTATGGCCAGACTGTGTACATTGCTGTGGATTGGAGAGGAAGACAATAGGAAGATTATCAAGGTGACAAAATAGAGGCTTCTTCAGATGCGCCATAAGCCTGATTTCAAACCCTTTACTTCACCCAAGGAAAATGAGAACCAAAAACATACAGTAGCCGAGAACAAGAAAACTGTCAGTAACCAGCAGGCTCTGTTTCATTCATGGCATGTGGCCAAGTGATTAAGGTGTTGGTCTAGTGATCTGAAGGTCGTGAGTTCGAGCCCCAGCCAAGGAGGCATGTTGTGTCCTTGAACAAGGCACTTAACCACACACTACTCCAGTCCACCCAGCTAAGGCTCGGGATAGACTTTAACTTTAACTTTGTTTCATTCACAAACAAGAGAACATCTGCAGATGCTGGAAACCTAAGCAACACACACAAAATGCTGGAGGAACTCAGCAGGCCAGGTAGCATCTAGGAAAAGAGTAGTCGATGTTTTGGGCAGAAACCCAGTCCTGCCGAAGGGTCTCAGCCTGAAACATTGACTGTACTCTCTTCCATAGATACTGCCTGGCCTGCTGAGTTCCTCCAGCATTTTGTGTGTGTGGCTCTGATTCACTCTCAGACTAATGCAGAAAACAAGATTTGCTATTACCATATGCCAAGTAATGAATTATTTCTACAACAGATGATCTTGAGATTTACCAGCACCCACACCCAGAAAACCTAGCACAATCTAGACTGTTATGTCAGCAGAAATGCAAAACTCGTTTCCCTAAAAGCCACTCAAAATCAGAATCAGGTTTATCATTGTCATACAGAACATTATTTTTTTTGTTTCTGGCAACGGTTCAATTCTAATCAATAAAAATTACAAAATGAATAAATAGTGCAAAAATGGTATAACGAAGAGATGTCTATGGGTTCATGGACCATTCAGAAATCTGATGGTGGAGAGGAAAAAGCTGTTCCTGTATCTTTGAATGTGGGCCTTCAAATTCCTGTTCCATCTCCCTGATGTTAGTAATGACAAAAGGGCATGGACCGTGAAACAATCTTGCATTATAAATGCTGGCTGAAAATCCAAACGATTTGCCACCATGCCACGCTGTGGTTTGGACTGATCTATAAGTGAAGTTTAATTCTACTGAGAACTCTACTGAGTAGAAAACTCAACATCTCCAGAGAACATGACATTTACCCAACGAGGTTAGAATAGATTCTGCACTTCAATATCCAATATCTGCAATGGATGAGGATTCAGATATTTTAAAAAAGGGAATGCTACTGGGAGTATTTCAAAGCTTTATTTAAACCTTAAGGCAAGCGAAGAAATAAAAACAATTGTACTTGAGTGTGGATGACATTAAATTAATCAAAGTGACAAGATCAAGTGTAAGAGAATTAAACGGAAACCACATCAAAAGTGACACTGCATCTTGTGTAGGCAGGCCATACAGGAACAGATGTCATAAAATGCCATTGAAGACAGTAAGTTCTTTTGTCCAAAATCGCATGCAATTATCAGGCACAGAGTGAAGTTTGTGCTGATTATATGTGTGGTGGAATTTATGTATTTCTGTGCTAGTGACTGTAATTCCCAGTTTCTTATGTTGGCAACTGACTTCATGAAATGAGAGATACCAATATTATTCTGAAATAGCGCACTCATTTTATTCTTTTAATTAAAGTATATGGTATTAGAAAGGTATAAAGCTCAGCGTGATTTTCTTTTGTGCTTCAGATGGAATTTTGCAAATTTGCGTATGGTACTCATTTATCCAGTTCTTAGTGGAACTCCAGTGTGGCACCACTGCAAAAGTAAAGTAAGCTGCTTTTATTGGGACATAATACTGGATCGTTAGGGGAAGCCAAACCCTAAACAATATTAAAGGAAAAATGGAAGAGTTATTATTTTTAAAATAGTGTGAAATGCAAAGTTCCTTGCATTTTTCAAGGAATAATGGGCTGGAATTATTTATGTTCCAGTGAAGAGACTTGTTTGGGATTCACAGCAGATAAGCTTTACACTGGAAACCTCAGGCAAAGGCTTTTCTTTTGTCAGTTACACTATGATGGAGCTGGTGAAGGGAGGCGGGTAGTCGAGATCATTGGTAGGATGAGGCAGCTGGTGGGGTGTGAGGAAGTGGTAGGGAAAGAACTGAAAGAGGTTTACTACTGGCTCTGGAGTTGCAGATTGAAGAATGGTGTTTAGGAGATCAGTGGAAGGGATCATCGGGGTTGAAGCAGAATTAAGAAACGTAGATCACAGGTTGGAGTGACACGAGTGATAAATCGAGGATGAAGAACAAAGGGAGACAGCTTCGGACGGAAGGAATATTGATTGCCATAGATTTCAGATATAAGTATTTCATTTAAAGAAATAAGTATAACTTGAGTTATAGTTAAGGTTAAATAATTTTCACAAAATGCTGCTGAATATTTGTGTGAATATGTCATTATAACTCAACTACACAATATATTACAAATGTACTAGTTCCAACCTGATGTGTAAATGAATTAATAAGATGAATAAGCTGGTGAGAATGTGGACATGGTCTACAGATCCATTTCTTTAAACAAAAACGCTTGTTATTACCAAATTTTTAATGTCAAATAATAAATCGTATCTTATGGAACAGAAGTGCGTTACTCAGCCTCTGACATCTCAGCAAGATTACGGATGATTTATCTTCACTCAAAACCTGGTTTAATACAACTTAAAACTCTGGTCAACAAAGTTCTCTTCTGAAAATCCAGCAGCTGAATATCCTTCATTGGTGTTGACTGCCCTGAGTGCGTGCTGTAATGGTGTTAACTTGAATTTTAGCCAAGAATTTTGCTGGATTTTGCCAGTAATTTCACATGGAGCTTCTGGTATTTCTCAACATAACAGCTGCTAAGTTTTTGAAATTATCTTGTGAATATTTAAATCCCGGACTTAGTGGCCGAGAAATTTCTGCTGGAGATTTCCTAACTCAACTTCTCTATTTACTCCCTGTAGAGGAAGAGTGTGCTGAGATTCCCCAGCCCTTATGCAATATGTAAGTCTGGTCATTGGAATGGAAGTGATAAAGCTACAGAGATAGAAGGGGAGTTATATTTTTAAATTGAGTTTATTTGAGTCAATCGGGCCTGCTGATGTCAAGCAATGATGAAAACTGGAGTTATGATGATGCTCAGGGAATTATTACTCAACTCCAGGATTGTCTGGGTCAGTAGGGTTTGCCTTCTTCTCACTTACACCAGAAGCAGTTCAGGGTATCTTGCAGCAGGAATAATTTGCAAATAACAAAACTCAGATTTTTCTCCAGATTCCTGCCTCTGCAGCATCTTAGTGTATCTTAATAATTTGCAAAAGCATGGGGAATTTTAAATATGTGTTAAATAAATAGGAAGATAAATTTTAATTTTGATTTTCAACTTACAAAGTCATTGGTATGACTGGTGGCAATGGGGCAGTAACCCAAAAATGGTTGGGAACCACTGGTCTAAAATGTTCATTTAAAATTGTGCTTTTTACTTCCTCTTATGGTGCAATAATTTTTTATTCTTGCCAGCTTGGTTTGTCCAATCAATATGCAAATTAAGATCTCCATTACAATTGTAGTTCCCTTCAAACAGATCCTGGACAGTTTCCCACTGATGCCCCATGCCTATTTTTGCACCCATAGATAACCCCTATCTATGTATTCTATCTCCTGCTCTTTGTAGCGTGCGACACAGTAGCGAGACAGTTAGCATTACACCACTGCAGTACCAGCAACTCGGGTTTAATTCTGCCATTGTCTCGAATGCAGTTGTACTCTTTCCCTGTGTCCAGGTGGGTTTCATTTTGGTGCTGGAGTTTTCTCCCACTTTCCAAAAATGTGTGGGTTAGCAGTTTAATCGGGTGTGATTTGGTGACACAGGCTCTTAGGGTCAGAAGGGTGTATCCCTAAATAAAATATATTCCGAGCTCCCTGCAAGATGCAATGGCATTGCCAAGAACTGAGTTCTCACATGGCAGAAGATGCTTGCTGCCCTACAGCAGTCAGCAAACCCAGCCTGCTGTTTCCACAGCTGCTTGTTCATATACAGAGGCTGTACGTAAGCTGGACATTCATAACCTGGGTAAAACCAGTAACTCATTTTAGCACAATCAAACATCGCTGAAACGACTCCCAGTGCACAATTATCCTGGTTATTCACATGAACTAAGTATACTCAGCAAAGAGCAAGAATGATTTTTCTCCTCAGCAATTTTCTCCAAAGCTTAAATAAAGCAGATAGAAAATTCTCATAAAAAAGTAATTATAGACCACATTTCGTCATGTCTTTTATATATAATTTCACAGCTTATCATTTACTTAGATCATCACAAATTAATCTAGGTACAGTACTGTGTTTGAAAGATTTAAAATTGGCTCAGAAGCAGATGGTTGTGTTGAAGGTTGTTTCTCAGAATGGAGGCTGGTGACTTGTTGTGTGTGGCAGGGGGTCCTCCCGCCACTCCACTAGGAATAGGGTTCCCCTGGTCCTCACCTACTACCCCACCAGCCTCCGGGTCCAACATATTATTCTCCGTAACTTCTGTCACCTCCAACAGGATCCCACCACTAAGCACATCTTTCCCTCCCCCCCCTCTCTGCATTCCGCAGGGATCGCTCCCTACACAACTCCCTTGTCCATTCGTCCCCCCCATCCCTCCCCACTGATCTCCCTCCAGGCACTTATCCGTGTAAGCGGAACAAGTGCTACACATGCCCTTACACTTCCTCCCTTACCACCATTCAGGGCCCCAAACAGTCCTTCCAGGTGAGGCAACACTTCACCTGTGAGTCGGCTGGGGTGATATACTGCGTCCGGTCCTCCCGATGTGGCCTTTTATATATTGGCAAGACCCGACGCAGACTGGGAGACCGCTTTGCTGAACATCTACGCTCTGTCCGCCAGAGAAAGCAGGATCTCCCAGTGGCCACACATTTTAATTCCACATCCCATTCCCATACTGACATGGCCTCCTCTACTGTAAAGATGAAGCCACACTCAGGTTGGAGGAACAACACCTTATATTCCGTCTGGGTAGCCTCCAACCTGATGGCCTGAACATCGACTTCTCTGACTTCCGCTAATGCCCCACCTCCTCCTCGTATCCCATCTGTTACTTATTTTTATACACACATTCTTTCTCTCACTCTCCTTTTTCTCCCTCTGTCCCTCTGAATATACCCCTTGACCATCCTCTGGGTCCCTCCCCCCTTGTCTTTCTTCCCTGTCCCATGATCCTCTCGTATCCCCTTTTGCCTATCACCTGTCCAGCTCTTGGCTCCATCCCTCCCCCTCTTGTCTTCTCCTATCATTTTGGATCTCCCTCTCCCCCTCCCACTTTCAAATCCCTTACTCACTCTTCCTTCAGTTACTCCTGACGAAGGGTCTCGGCCTGAAACGTCGACTGCACCTCTTCCTACAGATGCTGCCTGGCCTGCTGCGTTCACCAGCAACTTTTATGTGTGTTGCTTGAATTTCCAGCATCTGCAGAATCCCTGTTGTTTGGGCTGGATCAGTGTTGTCTGCAGATGACAGGAAAATGAAGACGGTTCTTGTAGACTACAGGGGAAGTCTTGATCAGTTAGGGAAATCGGTTGAGGAGCAGCCGATCTTTCCCAATACAAATAAGTGTGAGGTGATGCATTTTGGAAAGTTAAACCAGCATAGGATTTATATTATGAACAGCATGGCTCTGGGGAGTGTAATGGAACACCCACAATGAGTTAGGATCTGTGCTTGGCCTCCTGGAGTTCATTCCACTTTGATCCAGATGCTGTACCCTTCTTTGTCCTGGGATTCTTCCGGTGCTCCAGAGCCTGTACCCCTTCTGCTCCCTGGATTCCCCCTTCAGTGATCCTGAGGCTTTGCCACTCCTCCCAAGCTGCTGCATTCCTAGGATGACTCTCACTCTAATTTGCCATTTTTGCTTCTTCACACCAAAGCAGGCAAATATTGCTATTAGACACCATGCCTTTAATTGATAAAAGTTAAAATATTAATGATGAAATTGGAGAAATACAAACACTTCTGGAACTTTTCTCCAGTTGGTAAATGCATCAAACAGTAGCCATTATGTATTACTCTCCTCCTTTGAAATCTTGTTCAATTGACATCAAAACATTTAAAATTCAAAGACGTGCCCACAACTTAAGCTGAAAATACATCCGGAATATGAAAAGCATTAGCACACCATCTTCCCCAAAGCTTCAGAAATTTGTTCAAAGGACAATAAAGTTGATAAATCAAAGGTAGCAATAAAGAAATTGAATCAAGATATGTCCAATTATTTAATAATTGCTTTTCGTGGTATTCCTGCAAAATCTGGCATTTGCTGGTTTGAAATACCTCTTCACAATTTGTTGGTCTAATTGATTTTTCTTTGGCTGCACAAAAGCAGCAGCAGCTTATTCCATCAGTCCTCTCAGGGTTAACGTACTGTAGTACAGAGGCAATTTGATTCATAGTTTTGTTTGTGTAACAATGGAGAATTGACATACCGTGGAAGCGATCAGCTAGAGGTACTGCTGTAACTCTCCTTACAGAGTTTCCTGAAGACTAGCTCAAAATGAGTGGGGAGAGACTGGTGACAGTGACCCCTTTGTCAACTATGCAAACATGAATTTCATTGAAAATTTAGTGCGGTTTTAAAATGTTACTGGGTTGAGGCATTTTTGTGCAAACATACTAAGACATTTGGAGAGTTTTGTGCCATAAGTGCTGCTTCACTAAGTTATTTCTCAGCAAGATATTGCATTTAATCCTTTTTCTGCACCTTTGATATTCAGGTTATTCATTTGCAACTATTTAATGTATTTACATTACTTTCCTGTTTACCCTGCTTTTACATAAGCTAAGTAAATTATGAAACTGATGAATCTCTCAGTTGAAAGATGGTGTCTCATCTAAGATGAAGTGATAAATCAAGAGAATTCCACCAGAAGTTAATCAATAAAACTCACTTGTAGCAATGCCTGTGGGATGACGTAAAACTAATTAATAGTGAGACCAAACAACTTGGGCACATTGCCTAAACCACAGAATGTAGAAATAATCTCTAAAAGTGCTGTGTACTAAACAAACTAGTCAGTAGGATTATTTGCAGTTTAAATGAATAAGGGTGCTTCTTCAGGTCAGGCAGCATCTATGGAGAGGAGTAAACAGTTGATGTTTCAGGCTGAGACCCTTCATCAGGGCTTGTGAAGGGTCTCGGCCTGAAGCATCAAATGCTTATCCCTCTCCATAGATGCTATCCGACCTGCTGAGTTCCTCCAGCATTACTCTGGATTTCCAGCACAATCTATTGCGTTTAGGAGCTTCTTCAGGCCCCGTAAAACAAAAATTCAAAATTCCAAATCAACAAATAATCTGCTGGAGGAAGTCACTGGGTTAAACACCATTGCTAGCAGGAAAGAAATTGTCAACATTATGGATCAAAATCAGGTTCATTGTTAATCCAACCCCACTGACACCTGAGGCCATCGCGATAGGCATTTGAACACAGTGGAGACATATTTACTCAGTTAAGAATGATATTGAAGTTGATTGAGAGACATAAAGGTACAGGCAGTTAAATTTTCCAAGAATACAATCACTCCTGTGGAGAACGAGCAGTGCAAATATTATTCTGGAAATAACCAGTCAGGTTTGAAGACTGAGGAGGAAATAACAGACTTGAAAATTGAATTTTCATCATCTCTTACTCTGGGAATCACCAAAAATATTGCAAGTCTTTCCCTCAGAAAACTAACCGTTCCAGTATTATTGAAATTTCTATGGAGGTGTGTCAGGCATTGGTTGGCATTTATCTGCTGCCTCAAGTTTTCAGCTGTGACACCAGGCAGCGAATCCACACCCATCTGATATCAATCCGGAAAACAAACGAAAGGCTGAGAAGTCCAAACTCAGAACGTACTGAGAGAAAGCCAAGGTAAATTGGAAAGAAATGGAATCCTGATTCATTCATCTGGACACGTGATTCCATTGGGAAAAGCACAGCCCCAGTTGGACTCTTGAAAAGGATACAGAAATAGTAAAGCACAGACTCAGACTGGCTTTTATACTGCATTTGGCAAAAGATAGGGAGGAAAGTCGCATACCTCAAACGGAATAAGGTTAGAAATGAAATTTCCTGGAAAATAAATGTTTTGTCACTTTGAACTCTAAACATTTGTCTCAGTTTCTAAAAGATTTTCATTATTCCAAGTTTATTAAAGTCACTTGCTGGAAAACTTCAAAAAAGCTCTAATCTACTTTACTCAAAAAATGTGTTGAAGTAATTCCATTCATATGTCCCCTACAATCCGCCTGTTGGCCAGACAGTAATTAATCTAGGGATCACTTCCCCCAGAAGTTTCACTATGCAAACAAAGCCTTCCAATGCAGGGAAATCCCAACCCAGTTTTCTTATCTCAACATAAAAAAACTGTGGGATTACCATTATCCCACTGAAAACCCAATTACATTTAATTATTAAGCTCATTTTGGCTCGGGGCTCAGTTGGATCCTGTTTCACATATTCTTGCTTCATATATCATTGGATTTGAAGTCTTCAAACAAAGATGACCAACAGCAATAAAAACAAATTAAAAGTGTTGCAAAACAAAATTTAACAGCCATATCAGAGACACAGCAAATAGCCAAAAGCTTGGTTGAAGAGGTAGGTTTTAGTCTTAAAGGAAGTAAGCTATAAATATGGTTAACTCTTAAAAGCTTTCTGAAGTGCTATTCCATTGTATCACCTGCTTTATAAGTGACACAAAGAACAAATACAACTGATCCAATATGAGGGATAAACCTACTTAACTTCATTCTGACTTATGTACCTATGACAGATGGATCAACCCATGAAATATTGATAAAGCAACACACACAAAAACCAGCCTCCTCTCTACAAAACACATGCAAAATGCTGGAGGAACTCAGCAGGTCAGGCAGCATCTATGGAAAAGAGTAAACAACAACGCTTTGGTTTGAGACCCTTCATCAGGACTGAAATAAAAGATGAGAAGTCAGAGTACGAAGGACAAGGTGGTAAGTGATTGGTGAAACTGGGGGTTGGGGAGAGGTGAAATAAGGAGCTGGGAATTTGATTGGTGAAAGAGATACAGGGCTGGAGACAGGTAAATCTGGTAAGAGAGGACAGAAGGCCATGGAATAAAGGGAAGGGACAGGAGCATCATATAGAAGTGAAGGGCAGGTCAGAAGATAACATGAGAGAAGGAAAAAGGAATGGAATGGTGAAGGGAGGAGGAATCATTACCAGAAGTTTGTGAAATCGATGTTCATTCCATTAGGTTGGAGGCTACCCAGACAGAAAACAAGGTGTTCCTCCTCCAAACTGAGTGTGGTCGCATCACAGCAGTAGAGGAGGCCATGGACTGACATGTTGGAATGGGAATAAGTAGAACTGAAATGGGTGGCCACCGGGAGATCCCACTTTTTCTGGCGGATGGAGCACAGGTGCTCGGTGAAGTAGTCTCCAAATCTATGTGAGATCTCACCAATTTACAGGAGGCCACAATGGGTGCACTGGATATAGTAGATGACCCCAACAGACTCACAGGTGAAGTGTCACCTCACCTGGAAGGGCTGTCTGAGGCTGTGAATGGTAGTGAGGGAGGAGGCGGGGCACTTATTCCGCTTACAAAAATAAGTACTGGGTCAGAGATCAGTGAGGAAGGTCAAGTGGAGAAAGGAGTCATATAGGGAGCAATCCCTGCGCAAACCGGAAAGTGGGGGAAAGAAAAATGTGCTTGGCGGGCTCCGGATGGAGATGACGGAAGTGTTCTCATGTTTGAAATAGTGATCAGCACAATCCTTGTGGAGGCAACTCTCTCACCGCACCACTGGCACTGCCACCAAGTTGTGTGGTACTACAGTCATGTTAAATGGGATAGACTCAGACTAGATCTAGTGGTTAGAAACTAGACATCCAGGAGATGCAGTGGACAGCAGAAGAAATCTGTAACCTCATGGCTTGGCATGTCCATTGCTCTAGCATTATAAGGGGATCAATGAGTACTATAGCTGATAAAGAAATTCCAGTCTGGCTTTGATACAGTACTGTACATACCACACCCTTCTCATTCACCAGCAAAGTGATGGAAGGTGTCAGTAATAGTATTAGGAGGTGTTATTTACTGTAAATAGCCATCTCACTTGGCAGCAGCATTTGAGTCCAGACATTATCACAGCCTTGGTTGAAAGATGGACCACAAATCTGAATTCCATAGGTGAGGTAGAGTTTTTGCCCTTGACATCAAGTCAACATTTGACCAAGGTGTCCCAGTAAAACCAAAGTGTGCCATCATTAAAGGGCGGCATATTGCAGTCACAGGTGCCATATATTGTTCCAAAGAAGATGGTTGCAAGTCAGTTATCATGACATGTATCATGGAATCAATCATTATGAAAATAGAGCAGGTCATTTGGAAAATCATAATACTATCTAGGAGAGTTCTGAGAAACGGAAAACTTTCTTTAAGTTTGTGATGAACCAGATAAAGAGGAGCCTTTAGATGTATTATACTTAGACTTTCAAAGACATCCAAAAATTGTCACATAAAAAGAAGCTAAGAGCTTGTGGTATTGGGGGTACAACATTTTCATATATAGATGGCAGTCAAGTTAATAGAAAACAATTGAGATATATGGGTCATTTTCAATGGGATGACACAAGGATCAATCTTCTAAGAATATCGCAGAAGAAGAGAGTGAGTACTTTGCTGCCGAGTCAGCTGGATCAGGAAATCATGAGAGGGAAGCAAAGAGATAGGTTCAGTGAGTGGACCAGTATTTAGCAGATGAAGCTTGCATGGAGAGAGACCACAGAATGTGGAACTAAAAGAGGATCTGGGTGCCTTTGTGCATGAAAAACATAAAGTTAACATACAAGTTACACATGTATGAAATGCATAAAGTTAGCACAACAATTAATAGAAAAGCAAAGAGAATGTTGATCTTTATTGCAAAGGCAATGGAACATACAAAGATTGCTGCGACTGTACAGAGTGTTACTGAGTCCACATCCGAAGTATTACTAATAGTTTTGGTCTCCTTATTTAAGGAGACTTGAATTGGAAGCAGTTGACAAAAGGTTCATTAGATTGAATCCAAGGGTAAAAGGTTGTCTTATGGTGGAGCCATTTTTCTCATTGGAGTCTAAAAGAATGGGAGCGGATTTTAATGAAATATGCAAGATCGAAGAAAGTCCTGACAAAGTACATGCTGAATGCCTCCCTTCTAAGGGCCATATGGAGGACAGAGGACTTTCTGCTTATTTGCTACACCTATAAGAACAGTAGATAAATTGTTTAAGCTGAAGATGATGGAGAATTTCTTCTACCTTAGACAGCAAGGGCAAGACACATAGGTTTTTGATCTGTAGGGAAATGAAGGGTTGTGGGGAGAAAGGCAAGAAAGTGGTGCTAAAACCAGTCTTACACGAGCTATTAACTGACTCAGCAGAGGAGCAGGTTCAAGTGTCACAAGGCCTGCTCCTGTTCCTGTCTTTTCTTACAATAAATCCCAGGGCACTGGGTAATAATGTGCTGCCCAAGATGAGGCTCTTGGGAATAGACTGTGGCCACAGGCTCAGCCGGGTCTGGATGAGGACACGGAGCAATTGGGTAAGTCTATGGAGTTAATGGAGATTAAGGCCCTCAACGGGCGTCATGAGGACTTTTAGATTGAGGAAGTGATGGGGTCAATTGGATGTTGGTCAGGCGATCAGTGGCTGGAGAGGAAAATCAGGGCTTGTGGATTGTGGGGCTGAGGTTAAAGGGAGGTTGGGAGTTTAGGTTGAACAACTAGGTCAAGGCTATATTATCCTGTGAGGTTCAATTCTGCAATGGGGAGTTAAAGAATAAATAGGAGATAAAGGCAAGAATGGAACTGGAGTCCCAATGATAACTGTTTTCAGTACAATTCAGTCTAATTTCATATCCAATGTTCCACAGAATGTTGCAAAGGGAATGAGGCAATTTAATCCATGTCTGAAAATAAATCACATTTGATTTGCAACTGTGACATACATATTGGGAAGCATCCAGTTAAATGTCTCTGTTGGCAGGATATGACTTGGAAATGGCTCTTAGAGTTTTGCTTCATTACAAGTTCATTTTCAATTGCATTCCACAAAAATAAACAGTGTGAAATGAGCTAATGCTTACAAAAATGTTAATTACCAGTTGTAAAGTGATAGATAATTAACATTTCAAATATTATCTGTGCTTTCTCATCACAATTACCTTTTGCGTTGTGTCAGAAAGGCAGCACATCACTCCAGTGAGCTTATATCAGTGCTGACTAACCTACATTTATTTTTATGCTACCTCATAACCAGTGATCATGATCTTCAATCCAGCCTGCTCATGAAAAGGGTATTAATCACAACGTCCCTATGACAACTGCAGCCATACCTGCAGCTTGCACGCATGTAACCTGCATAAAATTGACATTAAAGGGACCACGTGGTTATAAAAATAATTTTATAGATAGATACATTATTGATCCCAAAGATAATTATAGTGTTACAGTAGCATTACAAGTGCACAGATCTACAAATATTAGAAGACAAGTAAGAAAGAATAAAAAATAATTTACCACAAACAGTCTAACAGGAGGGGGTGTCATCCCTGGCTATATGTTGACTCATTAACGAGCTTAATAGCCGAGGGTAAGAATGACCTCATATAGCGCTCTTTGGAGCAGTGCAGTTGCCGTAGTCTTTTACTAAAAGTGCTCCTCCGTTCAGCCAAGGTGGCATGCAGAGGATGAGAAACACAGTCCAGAATTGCTAGGATTTTCCAAAGGGTCCTTTGCACTACCACAGCCTCCAGTGTGTCCAGTTTGACTGCTGTTACACAGCCAGCCTTTCTAATCAGTTTATTGAGCCTGTTTGCACACCACTGCACAGAAGATTTACTGGCGACAACAGACTGGTAGAACATTTGAAGGAGACGCCTGCATACTCCAAGGACCTTGACAGATAAAAATTAACCAAATGTCATTTCCCGGATGCATTGAGGAATCGAAAGGACTTTCAAAAACAGGCTGCGAGATAAAAAGAATACAAAAAAGGGAATCATACTGAGCTACAAAAGACAATGGGCTTCACAATCAGCCAAGGAAATAAAAGAGCAAACAAACCACAAACTGCCTGCCTCCTTCTCTGAACTCCCTGCAGTCTGACTGTCCACAAAACTCAAAAGCTACAAAACAAGTAACAACCATGGTTCCACCAAGCCTGACTTTGTACCTAGCAGCCTTTGAAATTATTAAACATTAGAATAATCAGTGGAATAAAACTCAGACTTTTCCCTGTCTAATTCTTCTTGTTGACCAGAATGCCATTGTGCGTCTTCACTAAACCTATCAATCTGTGAACTAATAAGAAGCAGGGTAGGCACAGTCAAAGAGGATGCCACATCAGTCAGTCAGTTACTTACTTGATCTTCATATCATAAAAGGAGGATTAAGGCCAAATTTTGGACTGTGGATAGGATTGATCACCTGTAAACAGGGGAACAGACTCCACCAAGTGATCACCAGGCAAGTCATATCCAAAGTCAAGGAGGATTGCATGTGAGCATTAAAGGGGGTGATGCATGGAAGCAGCAACATATGAATGTTTATATAAAATTTATAAGGAGCATTCAGGAGGGTATTGACAATCTCAAGTTCATGCTTCAGGAACACAGGAAGGAACTTATCTCCTCACATATTCACTAGGTCATCACTCCATCAAGTACCTCCTGCCCCATTGGTGATTCCCATATTGACGTTATTAGTCATCTCAGAATCCACAAAACCAGAAAGGAACTAAGTCATTCTTGATCTCAAAGGACTGTCTAAGACAGCGATCCCCAACCACCGGGCCGCGGACCGGTACCGGGCCACGAGGAAACAATATGATTTGGCAATATGAGTCAGCTGCACCTTTCCTCATTCCCTGTCACGCACTGTTGAGCTTGAACGCACGCGAGGTCATTACCCGCGCGTCATCCATGTCAGCGCGGGAAGGAGATCAACTCCTCGAGCTTGCAAATGATGGCAGCCTGAAAAGTATGTTTGACATAACATCTCTGCCGGCATTCTGGATCAAAGTCAAGGCTAAATATCCTGAGATAGCCATGAAAGCACTGAGAACGTTGCTTCCATTTCCAACATATCTCTGCAATGAATGCAACAAAAACTAAATTGCGGAATAGACTGGACATAAGGAACCCCCTTCGAGTATTGCTGTCTCCCATCACCCCTCGATGGGACCGTCTTGTTGCAGGGAACAAGTATTCAGCCCAGGGCTCCCACTGACTCAGCGATATTGGTGTGTTGCAATGAGTTTATATGTTCATACGGGGAAAATATGTGCTGTGTGTTTAATATCCAAATGTTACCTAAAATGTTATGATGCTATTGACTTATAAGTGACTTATATAACCATATAACAATTACAGCACGGAAACAGGCCACCTCTGCCCTCCTAGTCTGTGCCAACTGCTACTCTCACCTAGTCCCACCGACCTGCACTCAGCCCATAACCCTCCATTCCTTTCCTGTCCATATACCTATCCAATTTTTCTTTAAATGATAATATTGAACCTGCCTCTACCACACCTACTGGAAGTCCGTTCAACACTTACTTTAAGCTCCCCTGATAATTGACTTATCACTATATTCATGCGAGGAAAATATGTGGTGTGTTTAATATTAAATTCGTTAGATAAACCCTTTTAGAAACAAAATTGAGTGGATTAGCCACTTATCATCTATATTCCAGTCGTGATTATCACCCCCCCCGAACAGAATCACCAAAAACAATTTGTAGAGAAAAAATCGGCACATACACGCATGCGCACATAAGTGCCCGCGCAAGGCTTCATGGTCATTGTAGTCTTTCTCGGGGTAAACCCAAAACGTCGACTGTACTCTTTTCCATAGATGCTGATTGGCCTGCTGAGTTCCTCCAGCACTTTGTGTGTATTATCCAAATATTTATATGCCCGGTCCCTCAGAATACCTTCCAATAATTTTCCCACAACTGATGCCAGACTCACCGGCCTACAATTTCCTGGCTTCTGTTAAAAATCTTTTTTAAATAGTGCAACAATGTGGGCTATACACCAATCTCTAGGACCTCTCCTAACGCTAAGGATGTTTTAAATATCTCTGCTAGGGCCCCGGCAATTTCAGCACTTGCCTCCCGTAGGGTCCGATTGAACACTTTGTCAGGCCCTGGGGATTTATCCACCCTGATTCGCCTCAGGGTAGCAAACACCTCCTCTGTAATTCGTACATGGTCCATGAAGTTGATGCCGATTTGCTTCACTTCCATAGACTGTGTATCCATCTCCCAAGTAAATACGGATGCAAAGAATACATTTCAGATCTCCCCCATCTGTTTTGGCCCCACACATGGATTACCATTCCGGTCTCCCAGAGAACCAATTTTGTCCCTTGCAATCCTTTTGCTCAAAACATATCTGTAGAATCCATTAGGATTCTCCTTCACCTTGTCTGCTAGAGCAACTTCATACCTTCTTTTAGCCCTCCTGATTTCTTTCCTCAGTGTTCTCTTGCATTTCTTGTACTCCATACCACCACATTTGTTCCTACTTGCCTATACCTGCTATCCACCTCCCTTTTTCTCTTAACCAGGTCCTCAGTATCTCTTGAAAACCAAGGTTTCCTCCACATGTTGTCTTTACCTTTTATGCTGATAGGCTCATATAAGCTTTGAGCTCTCAAAATTTAATTTTTGAAAGTCTCCCATTTTCAAAGGACACCTTTGCCAGATAACAGCCTGAACCAATCCACACTTGCCAAATCATTTCTGATACCATCAAAATTGGTCTTTCTCTAATTTAGAATCTCAACCACAGACCAGACGTACCTTTTTGCATATTTACCTTGAAATTAATGGCATTGCGGTCACTGGATGCAGAGTGTTCCCTTACACTTCTGTCAGCTGCCCTGTTTCATTCCCTAATAGCAAATCCAGTATTGCATGCTCTCTCGTTGGGACTTCTAAGTAGTGGTGAAGGAAACAGTCCTAAACACATTTGACAAACTCTATCCCATCTAGCCCTTTTACAGTATGGGAATCCCAGTCAATATGTAGAAAGTTAAAATCACCTATCACAACCTTATGTTTTTTGAATAAGTCCGCGATCTCTTTACAAATTTGTTCCTCTAAATCCCTAGGACCATTGGGTTGTTTGTAATATAGCCCCGTTAACGTGGTCTTAACATTCTTATTTCTTAGTTCACTCATAATGCCTCGCTAGTCATGTTATCCAGTCTCTCCTGACAGAGCACTGTCTGTTCCTGTAACTAAGGAATCCCCTATCCCCACAGCGTGCCTCTTCTCCCCCCCTTCCCTTCCGAGTCACAGAGCCAGACTCAGTGCCAGAGACCCCACCACTGTGACTTTCCACTGTTAGGTCATCTCCCCAAAAATATCCAAAGTGATAAACCTATTGTTGAGGGGAATGGCCACAGGGGTACTCTGCACTGGCTCCTTAACCTCTTTCCCCTTCCTCACTGTCACCCGGTTTCCAGTGCCTTGCGCCTTGGGTGTAACTACCTCTCTATATGTCCTATCTATCACCTCTTCAGCCTCCCGAATGATCCGGAATTCATCCAGTTCCAACTCCAATTCCTTAACGTGGATTGTTAGAAGCTGCAGCTGGATCACTTCTCGTTGTTATAGTTGTCAGGGACACTGGAGGACTCCCTGCCTTCCCATATCCCGCAAGAGGAGCTTTGAACTATCCTGCCTGGTATCTCTACTGTCTAAACTGGCAGGTATAAAGAAGGGAAGGGAAAAAAAAAAGCTTAACCTAGAGCCATTCTTTTCTTTGCTTCCTCTGACTGAAGCCTTGAAGAGCTAAAAGCTCAAGATCACGAGTCTGACTCTGTCCACTTAGATGGCCACAGCGACAATGGCCACTGTGCCTTCCTTTATCTTTCTCTTGCTAATCAATCCCAAACGCCAACTGGTCACTGGTCAGAGCTCAATTTCGCTGCCGTGACCTGCTGCTGACTCTTTCTACTCGGGCAGAGGACCTGAGTGAAATCCCCTCCTCTCAGCCTTCTGATATCCAGATTGGTCACTGGTCAAAGCTCAATTGTTCTTTAACAAGAACAATCAGTTGCAGCAGAGCCTAGGTACCCAGTGCAGCTCTCTAGGCAGCTACTGGGCCTCAACTTGTTCCTTCTTGTCCTATACTTCACTTGAAATCATCCTCTTGCCTTTGGTGACAGCAACGCTCTGCAGCGTACAACACAGAGTTTGTCTTCTGCCTGCTCTCTGCGGCCCATGGTGGATAAGGTTCAAACCTGCAGATATGCTAAATGTTTCACTGACACTCTGGCATCTCCATTCTGCAACTTTTGGAACATCTCTGAGACACTGAGAGTGGGATTGTGTTGTGGTGCCAAAAGCCACATTCTGAGTGGGTATGTTACAAGAACAAAATGCAATTTGTTTCACTCAAAAATAATCTGCAAGGTTGTATGTCTTTTGAGATAAGAGATTCCTGAACATTGCAAAAACATTGCATTCGTATTCAAAATATTTTGGCAGTGGTTCATGAAGTAGCCCTCTTTCCTATCAATTGACTCCATTCTTAACGTTATGTGGACCTGAAGAGCCAGATGACTGTGCCGGACCACAGTGAAAGGTTTTCTCTCTGCTTTCAATGCTGTTGACTTTAATGTGTTCATCAAGGTGCAGAATGTTGCAAGTGTGATGGGTTATGGAAATACAAACAGACTGGTACTTTCACTACCTGGAAATAATTGTATGTAATAGTGTTGTGGATGGCATGATTATTTTATACTGGGACAGCATTGCTGCTTCTAACTCATTCATGTGTAGCTTCTAGCCAACCCTGGATTCTTCACACTTTGTTTCATTGTGACATTGAGGTAGCTCCATTTTTAACGAGGAGTAGCAACAGAATTTAATGGATGTGCAATGATGGACATGAATTTTCACACAACTTCTGCACTTCCTCTCTTTTCACAGGCTGGACAGTAAAGCATGAGTTATAGTGGAAAAAGAGCTTTGACCAGCGACCAATCTGGACATCAGAAGTTTTGAAAGGAGGGGATTTTACTCAGGTCCACTGTTCTATTTGAATGTGTGCAGTACACGGAATAAGGCAGATGAACTTGTAGCACAGTTGCAGATTGGCATGTATGATGTTGTAGGCATCACTGAATCATGGCTGAAAGAAGATAAAAGCTGGGAGCTTAATGTCCAAGTGTATCGAAAAGACAGACAAGGAGGCAAAGGGGGCCGTGTTGCTCTGTTGGTAAAAAATGAAATCAAAACATTAGAAAAATATGACATAGGCTCGGAAGGTGGTGAATAATTGTGGATAGAACTAAGGAACTGCAAAGGTAAAAAGATCTTGATGGAAGTTGTATACACACCACGGAACAGTAGTAAGGGTGTGGTCTTCAAATTACAATGGCCAAAAGGGCAATGTTACAATAGTCATAGGGGACTTCAATATGCAGGTAGATTCCAAAAGAGGAATTTTCCAAAGTACCTGCAAGAGGGCTTTTTAGAGTAGGTCACAGTTGACCCAACTAGCAAATCAGCAATGAAACAGAACTGATTAGATAACTTAAGGTAAAAGAACCCTTCGGGGCAGCTATCTGAATTGGATGTTGTGCAATGAACCAGAATTGATTAGAGAGTTTAAGGTAAAAGAACTCTCGGGAGTAAGTGATCATAATATGATCAAATTCACCCTGAAATTTGAGAAGGAGAAGCTAAAGTCAGATGTATCAGTATTATTGTGGAGTAAAGCAAATTACAGATGTATGAGAGAGGAGTTGGCCAGAATTAATTGGAAAAGAACACTGGCAGGGATAACAGCAGAGGAGCAATTCAGAAGGCACAGGATATATACATCCCAAAGTGGAAGAAGTATTCTAAAGGCAAGGTGACACAATCATGGCTAACGAGAGAAGTCAAAGCCAAAGAGAGGGCATATAATAGGGCAAAAATTGATGGGAAGTTAGAGGATTGGGAAGCTTTTATAAATGAACAGAAGGCAACTAAAAAAAGTCATTATGGTAAGATGGAATACGAAAGTAAGTTAGCCGATATTAATAGAGAGGATACCAAAAGTTTCTTAAAAGTTTAAAAGAGAGGCAAGAGTGGATATCAGACCACTGGAAAATGACACTGGTGAAGTAGCAATGACGGACAAAGAGAGAATGGATGAACTGAATAAATGCTTTGCATCAGTCTTCACAGTGGAAGACACTAACAGTATGGTAGAAGTTCTAGGTGTCAGAGGGCATG
The DNA here is from genome assembly GCF_030028105.1 of Mobula birostris. Taxonomy (NCBI): domain Eukaryota; kingdom Metazoa; phylum Chordata; class Chondrichthyes; order Myliobatiformes; family Myliobatidae; genus Mobula; species Mobula birostris. Next base: position 53,392,162 of record NC_092383.1, on the reverse strand, counting down.
AAGTGTGTGAAGTTACCAGTACTAAAGAGAAGATTCTCAGGAAACTGAAAGGTCTGAAGGTAGATAGGTCATTTGGACCAGATGGTGTACACCCCAAGGTTCTGAAAGAGGTGGCTGAAAAGACCATGGAGGCATTTGTAATGATCTTTCAAGAATCACTAGATTCCAGAATGGTTCCAGAAGACTGGAAAATTGCAAATGTCACTCCACCCTTCAAGAAGGGAGCGAGGCAGAAGAAACTATAGGCCAGTTAGTCTGACCCCAGTGGTTGGGAAGATGTTGGAGTCCATTATTAAGGATGAGGTCTCAGGGCACTTGGAGGCATGTGATAAAATAGCCCATAGTCAGCATGGTTTCCTCAAGGGAAAATCTTGCCTGACAAATCTGTTGGAATTCTTTGAAGAATTAACAAGCAGGATGGACAAAGGAGAATCAGTTGATATAGGATTTTCAGAAGGCCTTTGACAAGATACCATACATGAAGCTGCTTTACAAGCTACCAGCACTTGGTATTACAGGAAAGATTCTAGCATGGACAAAGCTAATTGGTTAATTGGCAGGAGGCAAAGAGTGGGAATAAAGGGAGTCTTTCCTAGTTGACTGCTGGTGACTAGTGGTGTTCCACAGAGTCTATGTTGGGACTGATTATTTTTACGTTATATGTCAATGATTTGGGTGATAGAATTGATGGCTTTGTTGCAAAGTTTGCAGATGACAGAAAGATAGGTGGAGGGGCAGATAGTTTTGAGGAACTAGAGAGGCTACAGAAGGACTTAGATCAGGAAAATGGGCAAGGAAATGGCAGATGGAATACAGTGTCAGGAAATGTATGGTCATGCACTTTGGTAGAAGAAGTGAAAGGGTTGACAATTTTCTGAATGGAGAGAAAATACAAAGGCTGAGGTGCAAAGGGACTTGGGAGCCTTTGTGCAGTATTCCCTAAAGGTTAATTTACATGTTGAATCTGAGGTGAGGAAGACAAAAGTGATGTTATTATTCAATTCAAGAGGACAAAAATAACATTGACTACTTTTTTCCATAGATGCTGCCTGGCCTGCTGAATTCCTCCAGCATTTTGTATGTAACGTTGCAACTTTATAAAGCACTGATGAGGCCTCACTTGGAGTACTGTGAGCATCTTACTGCCCTTTATCTTAGAAAGGACGTCCTGAAACTGGACAGGGTTCAAAGAAGGTTCATGAAGATGATTACAGGATTGAATAGCTTGTCATATGAAGAGCATTTGATAGTTCTGGGCCTGTTTTCACTAGAATTCAGAAGAATGGGAGGGAACACCCCCCCCCTCCCCCCTCCTCCCCTCCCCTCCTCAGAAGAATGAGGGATGGCCTCATTGAAACCTATCAAATGGTGAAAGGCCTTGATAGAGTGGATGTGGAGAGGATGTTTCCTATGGTGGGAGAGTCTAAGACCAGAGGATACAGCCTCAGAATAGAGGGACGTCCTTTTAGAACAGAGATGAGGAAGAATTTTTTTAGCCAGAGAGAGGTGAATCTGTGGAATTCTTTGCCACAGACAGCTGTGGAGGCCAAGTCCTTATGTATATTGAAGACAGAGACTGCCAGATTCTTGATTGGTCAGAACATGAAGGGGTTATGCGGACAAGGCAAGAGATTTGGGCTGAGAGAAAAATTGGATCAGCCATGATGAAATGGCAGAGCAGATTCGATGGACAAAATGGCCTAATTCTGCTCCTATACCATATGGTCTTTTCACCTTGTAATGACCTCTATGGGCTGAGATGTGGACCAAAACAAGGCAGCCTCTTGACAACAAATGGTATTATTCCTTAGACAGTTGGCAATATCATCACCTTGGGTTAGGAGGATGGGAACAACAGATTACCAGGTAGAGCAAAGTAGTAGTCAAGTTAAGGCTTTCAGACCATTGATCTAGAGATTAATTCAAATCTCTTCATGACAGCCTGGGAATGTAAATTCAATTTAAAAAGTCTGGAATTAATACTAATTTCAGTAACCGTACACATGATACTGTGGGACTGTTATAAAACCTATCGGTTCATTAACCTCCTTCAGGGAAGGAAATGTGCTTCTTACCCAACCGTGTCCAGATGCGATTCCACACAACTAATGTGTTTGACTCTTAACTGCCTCCTCTGTTCAGAGGCAATTAGGGTTTGATAATTAATGCTGGCATCTCCACCAACACTTTATACCAGGAAGAAATGAAGTTAAAAATTACACTGGAAACTTGCAGAGAAAAATCTAGGTTGACAAATTGAGTGTTGCTCAAAGAGGATATTAGATTGTTAGCAGTTCTATCCCGCAGTTGACGCAGTAAACTATGTCTCTCCTCCTGGATAGATACAGTGACCCAGACTTTGCTGAGTTTTGCCAGCAATTTTACGCACTATAAACGTCTGTGTAAATGCCACTGAGTTTTGAGTAACCCATGGGGTTGACTGGGGGAGGGTTTTGCACCAACATTTACAGTTAAGAATCTGTTCTGTGATCTTGTACCAGTAGACTTGCAAGAACAAAGACTCAAACTGGCACTGCAAAGCCACAGGGAAGAAGGGAAGAACAAGCTGGGATATATTTTTTCATTTTAAATCATTTTTGTTTTTTTTTGTACTTAAAAGTTGTTAGTTGATTTTCATTTTAATTTATTTTTAAATCATATTGAAGACTTACTTCTGCTGAAGTTCTCAGCACTTGATCTGGGACTATCTGAGCTCCTGGAGTTGGCCTTCCTGACATGAGGAAGGCAAGTTTGGAATGTGGATCGTATCATATGCAAGCAGATGGCTTCACTCAGGAAATTCCAAGTGAAAGAAGTTCAAAATTCTCCATCAACGTGAAGCTGGCCAATATTTATCCTTCAATTAATATTAATGAAAGAAGCAACCTTAAAGATCTTACAGTTATCAAATCCTTTGAAGAAACTTGCTGCAAGCAGTTTGTCTGCTACTTTTCTTACATAAAACAGTAGTTATGGTTTAAAGTTAATCATTGAATGTAAAGCACTTTGGCATACCCTGAGGTCATGAAAGGCACACTATAAGTACAAGCACTTGTTTGTTTTCTTCTGCACTAAACCTGTGCTTGTCATTCCTCTCTCTTACCTACACTTTTTAAAACAAACTATATTAACACACAGTTAACTGGAACAAGAACATCATGAACTTCTGTGTTCACAAATTTTATTTGTATTTAACAAAATGGGGAAGACAAAACCAAGTTTTACACTGCATCCATCCATGAGTTAGTCTTTTGTTAACTTTCATTTGCTTTTGGGAGAAATTTTTGGGCATTTGATATTTCTGAATATTAATCCTCATAGGAAAACCATCTATAGGGTTAAGCATGTATAGCTCAGCTTTGCGAACCAAACAACGATAATAATCTGAATAATAATCAATACTTGAATCAACAAACAGCTGGAGGAACATAGTGGGTCAAGCAGCATCTGAGGGCGGGGGTGAAGGGAACTGTCAATGTTTCCACCTGAAATGCTGGCAACCCATTTTTCCCCACTGATGCTCCTCAACCCACAGAGGTCCTCCAGCCGATTGTTCATTGTTTCAGATTACAGCATCTGTCGTCTCTTGTGTACACACATCTTGCATCAAACTGTATAAATGAACAAGGTGGAAACACAAGCCATCAGTAGTGCATCAGTACACATAAAGGCATTTGTATACATATATATATAAAAAAATCGGCCTCTATACTACATCCGCAATATTTGCCTTTAATCTCTTTTCAAACTACATAATATTACAGTTGTACTACAGTAAACTCTTTACTAATCTAGCCCTAACCATTTAAAAAAACAGCTTTATGTTTCCTTCATCCAGCTGTCTAAACTATAGTCCTGTTGTACTAAAGTGCACAAGGGGAATTATAATTATACTGTATGTAATGTAAAACATATGTGAGCTACGGTGGACAGACAAATCCATAACAACACGTAAAGCTGAAGAAAGGGAGAACAAACAAATGGAAATCTTCTATGACTTACTTTGCCTACTTGACGCAATTGCAGTTTGCCAACCAGTAACTATGAATTAACATTAACAAGTTATTATTTTGAGAAGATAGATTCAACTAAGAAAGCAACAGTGCTGACTAGCACATCCCTGATAGGAAATAAAGATCGACAGGTAGTGGAAGTCTTCAAATGTTGTGTCAGAGGCAGGGGCAACAGGGGTAAAGGTTTAATAACCTTCATCAGAACAGATACAATTGTCTCAAAAATCTACTGTGAATTATTGCCACTTTTAAAGAACATAGAACAGTATAGCCCTTTAGTCTACAATGTTGTGCTGGTTTAAATAAAACTACTTTATGATCAGTCTTACTCCTCCGTTCTATCGTTTTATGAGGAAGAGGACTGTGATGAGTCCTGTATTCATTCTGGGAGAAGAAGTTGCAGTGGTGGGTTATCTACAAGTACTTAGGTGTTCACCTCGACAACAGACTTGACTGAAAAACCAACACCAAGGTTGTTTACAAGAAGGAGATGAGCAGACTCTACTTTCTAAGGAAGTTGAGATCCTTCAATGTGTGCAGCAGGATGCTGGAGATCTTTTACCTGTCAGTTGTAGTCAGTGCAGTCTTCTTTGCGGCTTTATGTTGGGGGAGCAGCATCGGTGCTGGTGATGCTAAAAGACTAAATAAGCTCATCAAAAAGGCTGGATCCATCCTTGGCTACAATCCAGATTCCTTTGAGTTAGTGGTGGAGAGGAGGTCACTAAACAAACTGTTATCCATTACGGACAATCAGGCACATCCTCTCCATGACCTACTGAATAAGCAGCGGAGCACCCTTTCGAACAAACTCATTCAGATCCACTGTCACAAGGATCGTTACAGAAAATCTCTCCTACCAAATATAATAAGTACATGGGACAGATCGTCTCTGTGCAACAGGAGAACACACATCATAGGACAGCAGTCTGTTTTATTATTTTGTAAATTATTATTGCACATTGGTAAATTATTATTGTGTATATTATTATTCTGTACTTTATCATTAGTTACGTCTGCACACTGCTAAGTATGTTCTTAAATGTTGCTGCTGTAACAAAAGAATTTCCCACTTGAGATCAAAAAGTATTTATTATTATTATCATCAATGATTCCTCTAATTTGTAATGATCAGTGTGCAAAAAAATCTTGTGCTGTGCATTTTTTTTTGCCCAGTGACAACATGTGTGGACTGAATAATTTCTTCAATAAAAACAGTATAAATAAACTGGTTCTAAATCTGCAGACAAATCATCGCAAACTCCATGTTGTCAAAAACATCCGCAACGGAAACTGGAAAAGGAAATGTGATTGTGTGAAATCGTGAAATATACTTAACATGCTGAACAGTGACAACTTTTGTGCGCTAGTGGTGAAAGATGTGTGCACAGTGGACACATGCACAGCTTGGAGGGAACATTGCCTCCTACATGGCCAATAACCCTCCATTTTTTATTTTGAGTAATTTTTTTTTAAACCTATATTTTTTTTCTTTTTCCAAACTCCTTGGACTGTATAAAACCAGAAATTTCCAGAGTTAAATCAGTTCAACCTCAACTTTCCGCAACACTGTAAGCTTTGTGATTCATAAGTATTTCAGTAAATCACAGCATTATTCACAAGAAAGCAAGAAGTGCCATCTGTGCACTCTGATCTCTATACAGTACTAATGACACAATGACTAAAGTTTACTATTGTTCAGGTTCCTCTGCATACAATGCCATGGTGTTACAAAAACTTCATATTACTTCACAGTATTAGAGACCAGGTTTGATCCTGCCATTAGATGCTGCCTATGTGGAGTTTGAAGAAGTTCCCTCTCACCTACGCTCTGTCCGCCAGAGAAAGCAGGATCTCCCAGTGGCCACACATTTTAATTCCACATCCCATTCCCATTCTGACATGTCTATCCACGGCCTCCTCTACTGTAAAGATGAAGCCACACTCAGGTTGGAGGAACAACACCTTATATTCCGTCTGGGTAGCCTCCAACCTGATGGCATGAACATTGACTTCTCTAACTTCCGTTAATGCCCCACCTCCCCCTCGTACCCCATCCGTTATTTATTTTTATACACACATTCTTTCTCTCACTCTCCTTTTTCTCCCTCTGTCCCTCTGACTATACCCCTTGCCCATCCTCTGGGTTCCCCCCCACCTTGTCTTTCTCCCTGGGCCTCCTGTCCCATGATCCTCTCATATTCCCTTTGCCAATCAACTGTCCAGCTCTTGGCTCCATCCCTCCCCCTCCTGTCTTCTCCTATCATTTTGGATCTCCCCCTCCCCCTCCCACTTTCAAATCTCTTACTAACTCTTCCTTCAGTTAGTCCTGACGAAGGGTCTCGGCCTGAAACGTCGACTGTACCTCTTCCTAGAGATGCTGCCTGGCCAGCTGCGTTCACCGGCAACTTTGATGTGTGTCGCTTGAATTTCCAGCATCTGCAGAATTCCTGTTGTTCCCTACCACCTTGTCAGTTTCCTCTGGATTTTCCAGCTTTCTCCTACGTCCCAAAGATTGGTTGGTTGATTAGATGCTGTAAATTGTCCCTGGTGCACAGATGTGTGAAAAGACTCAAAAAGTTTGAATGTTGGTGAGTACAGATACAGAGTATCTTGTAGGACAACTGACAAATAACGCAAGGGGGAATTGGACTGAAGACATCATTCTTCTTGGATTCATGTGGACTCAATGGCTGAATGGCCTCGTTTGATAAGTATGTCAAGCACAACCATGTACTATTTGGACACTGATATGAAGAGATTAATTGGCTATTTCATGTCTACTTTATAATAATGTTGTAAGATCATTTCATTGTCTAGTAAAATCATTTTACCAGAATTTGGAACTTTTAAACCTAATCTATTGGCCCCATTTTCACAAAAATGGTAAACCCAAATGTGCACTTTCACCAAAATATCATTCCACAGTCAACCCTTCCACTTGATTAAATTCTTTCTTAAAAATAATAAGTCTCATACAGCTCCATGCTGAGCTTGCTTTGTACTGACTAAAAATCTTTACTTCAATGCATATAAAGAATTCTGAACTTTCTAACCTCTGGTGACTGTCCAAATTAATGCTAGGGTGATATTCCTGCCTTCTTATTATTGCATTGCTCAGAAACAAGCATACTTGCTCTCTGTCTCTCACTCAATGTTTGTAGGTCTATGATGTGCCCCCAATGTACATCAACCCATTTTTTGTTGCTCAGTTCGACAGACATAGCATTGCTTACTGATAATATTGCTGGCACCTTTCTCTCATTTTAGCTGCTTCCTGAACTAACACTGTTACACCACCCCACCCCATTTTATCCTACTGTATGCTCAACTGAAAACACTGTAATCAAAAATGTTGAACTGCCACTTCTACTCATTGTAAGCCATGTCTCAATAATGACCACACATCATACTCAGTTGGGGCCATAATTTTAACTGCCTTCAGTTTATCATCTTTATTTCCTAGACTCCTTCGCTAAAATATATACAATTAGGTATTTAATTGCATGTAATTTAATGCAAGAAACCTTCTAATCTGGTTTAAGCATTATTTTTCACATTCAATCTTGCCTTGGTCTCTTTTGAAACAGTTGTCACATTCCCAACTTCCTGCTAAAGTTGTTCAAACTTTCTCGAAGGTCAATACAAAACCTATCTCTAAGTATACTCATTCTGACCCGATTGAGGTTCAACAACTGCAGGTGATACAGATGCTACTTCTCCCTGGAATCTAAAGTCTTTCCTGCATTATTTCTTCAGCTACATGTTTATATGAATATAAAATCATTTCCCAAGTTAGGAGCAGTAGACAAGCATTTCGTTTCTCAAGGCTGCTCTGCTATTCAATAAAATTATAGCCGCTTTGATTGAAACTTTCTCTCTATCTCAGCTTTCTGCAGGTACCCTTTCACTCCCTTTCTTAGCAGGTATCATCCTCTGCCTTAAAAATATTAAGAGATTCTGCCTTCACCTCCCTTCGAGGATGGTTATCCCAAAGTCTCATAATCGTTTGAGAAAATAAACTTCATCTCACCTTTGTCTTAAATGGGTAATAAAGGAGAAAGCAAACATTTTAAGGAATATCTATCTGTATCTGTCTGCAGTCACCAGCCTGACCTTCAGGTTGCATGCCGTTTCAAATCTCCTTTCGTTCTCACACTGGCCATCACCACTGCCAGAGTAAAACCAAGTGCAAACTGGAAGAACAGTACCTCATATTCTGTCTGGGTAGTCTACAATCCAACAGCATGAATACTGAATTTTCCCACTTCGGATAGCCTGCACTCTCTGTGCTCCTTTCTCTCTCCTACTGATCCACACAGGTTTTCCCAGCCCCATCATCCCACCCACTTACCCCCCTATGTCAGCAAGTTTCGTATCTCTCACCTGCTTCTATCTGTCTGTTCCATGCGCACGCACACACACGCACACACACACACACATACACGCACAATGCCATCTATTCCCTCTCCCTATGTTGCATCTGCTGACTCCACTTATCATTTTCCTTATTTATCAGATTTCAGTATGTGCAGCCACTTGTGCCCACTTATCACCTTTCAGACTCTATCTTTCCAAACAACAACTCATACTGTTCCTCAGAATAGGTTCCAATAACTTACACACCAGTGAATTTAAACAAACGGGCATATAAACTTAGTTTATCTTTTCCTCTCTTTTTAAGCAAAAGGACATTAGCAATATTGTGTTATCATTACGACAAAAATTTAATTCCTATTGGTCAGCATCACAAGTGAAAAACAAATAAAATCTACAGGTTTGGCAGAATTGTAGGGAAATTAGTAACTGGATTCAGTCACCAAGAGACAATTATTTTTTGTTACTTTCAATATATGGACATTGTTCAAGCAGAATACTTGCTTTCCCAATCCACATTAACGGCTCTTTCAATCATATTGTTTATTTATGATAGTCCATTTCATTAGTATACAGAAGACTAACATTAAACAGATACTTGTTACAGAAGTTCATCCCTGATGTAAAGTAGAAACAGTACCGTGTACTCTGCTTCCAAAATTCAGTTCCACTGCTATTATCTCACAGTGTTAACAACTGTTAAAAAGATGCAATTTAAACTCCACCACCAAAATCATCCACGATTTATATTTTATAGTGAAACACAAAGAAATGAATTATACTTTCAACACAAGGGTGGTAAGGTATGGAGAAACTAGAGTGCAAATATATATTGCTTTGGACATCTTATGAATTTTTTTTATAAACACCTGGGATGTACAAGCACAAAGGAACTACGATCATTTTTGACAGGAGGATGGTAATAGGAGTTTTGAAGTGCTGTGTGCAATCCTGGCGAGCTATTATGGGAACATAATGAGGAACCCAGTTCTGAGGATATGTTTGAGATGCTGTGATTTTTTTCTCTGCAAGGATTGAAGAGAAATTGTAGATGACAGTCTAGATTGGAAGGCATCACTGATGTACTCTCAATGTAACCAGAGCAGAGAGAACAAGATTAAGACAAACACAAGAGACTGTTCAGACGCTGGAAATCTTCAGCAACACACACAAATGCTGGAGGAACTCAGCAAGTCAGTCAACATCTATGGAGGAGAATATCCAGTCCATCAGGGTAAAGTCCTCCCCACTACTGCGCACATCTACATGAAGCGTTATCGGAGGAAAGCAGCATCCATCATCAGGGGCCCCCACCACCCAGACGATGCTCTCTTCTCATTGCTGCCACTAGGAAGAAGGTTCAGGAGCCTCAGGATTCACACCACTGGGTTCAGAAACAGTTATTGCCCCTCAGCCATCAGGCTCTTGAATCAAAGGGATCAACTTCACTTGCCCCATCACTGAAATGTTCCCACAATGTATGGACTCACTTTCAAGTACTCTTCATCTCATGCTCTCGATATTTATTGCTTATTTATTTATTATCATTATTTCTTTCTTTTTGTATTTGCACAATTTGTTGCCTTTTACACACCGGTTGAATGCCCACATTGGTGCGGTCTTTCAATGGTTCTATTATTATTCTATTATGGATTACTGAGGGTAGCCACAAGACAGTGAATCTCAGGGTTGTATATGGAGACATATACGTACTTTGATGATAAATTTTGAACTTTGAAACAGTCATTTCAGCCTGAGACTCTTCATCAGTACTGGAAAGGAAAGCGGCAGAAGCTAGAATAAGATTTCAAAATAAGAATGCACAGCATTGATTTCTCTAACTTGAGGAAATTACTCCCTCCACTCTCCCCTTCTCTATTTTGGTTACCCTTTCACCTCTCCTCTTCTCCTCACCTGCTCATCACCTCCTTCTGGTTCTCATCCTCCCTCCCTTTAATCCTTGGTCTATAGTCCACTATCCTCTCCAAATAGATCCCTTCTTCTTCAGACCGTTACCTCTTCCAACTATCACCTCCCAGGTTTAGCATCATTTGCCCCTCTCCCATGTACCCACCTTCCCCTCTCCTAATCTCACCTATCACCTGCTAGTTTGTCCTCCTCCCCCTCCCCACACCTTCTTATTCTGGCTTCTGCCCTTTCCTTTCCAGTCCAGATGAAGGGCTCAACCCAAAACGTCAGCTATTTATTCCCCTCCATAGATGGTGCCTGCCCTGCTGAGTTTCTCCAGCTTTTTATGTGTGTTGTTCAAGGTGAGGAGAAATACCTTTACTGTTTGCACCATGGAAATTATACAAATATTTGTCTTTTCAAAGTTGCTAATAACATAAAACTGGATAACTAGTTCCCGCAAGTTATGGGGTCTAGATGCTTTAGAGCTTGTAAAATGTCTTCAGGAAAGTTTTCTAAATCAATATGTAGAGGGACCAACTAGAGGGGATGCAATATTGGATCTCCTGTTAGGAAATGAGTTAGGACAAGTGACAGAAGTCTGTGTAGGGGAGCACTTCGATTCCAGTGATCATAACACCATTAGTTTCAACTTGATCATGGACAAGGATAGATCTGGTCCTAGGGTTGAGGTTCTGAACTGGAAGAAGGCCAAATTTGAAGAAATGAGAAAGGATCTAAAAAGCGTAGATTGGGACAGGTTGTTTCCTGGCAAAAATGTGATCAGTAGGTGGGAAGCCTTCAAAGGAGAAATTTTGAGAGTGCAGAGTTTGTATGTTCCTGTCAGGATTAAAGGCAAAGTGAATAGGAATAAAGAACCTTGGTTCTCAAGGGATATTGCAACTCTGATAAAGAAGAAGAGGGAGTTGTATGACATGTATAGGAAACAGGGAGTAAATAAGGTGCTTGAGGAGTATAAGAAGTGCAAGAAAATACTTAAGAAAGAAATCAGGAGGGCTAAAAGAAGACATGAGGTTGCCTTGGCAGTCAAAGTGAAGGATAATCCAAAGAGCTTTTACAGGTATATTAAGAGCAAAAGGATTGTAAGGGATAAAATTGGTCCTCTTGAAGATCAGAGTGGTCGGCTATGTGCGGAACCAAAGGAAATGGGGGAGATCTTAAATAGCTTTTTTGCATCTGTATTTACTAAGGAAACTGGCATGAAGTCTATGGAATTAAGGGAAACAAGTAGTGAGATCATAGAAACTGTACAGATTGAAAAGGAGGAGGTGCTTGCTGTCTTGAGGAAAATTAAAGTGGATAAATCCCCGGGACCTGACAGGGTGTTCCCTCGGACCTTGAAGGAGACTAGTGTTGAAATTGCAGGGGCCCTGGCAGAAATATTTAAAATGTCGCTCTCTACAGGTGGGTGCCGGAGGATTGGAGAGTGGCTCATGTTGTTCCGTTGTTTAAAAAAGGATCGAAAAGTAATCCAGGAAATTATAGGCCGGTAAGTTTAACATCGGTAGTAGGTAAGTTATTGGAGGGAGTACTAAGAGACAGAATCTACAAGAATTTGGACAGACAGGGACTTATTAGGGAGAGTCAACATGGCTTTGTGCATGGTAGGTCATGTTTGACTAATCTATTGGAGTTTTTCGAGGAGGTTATCATGAAAGTGGATGAAGGGAAGGCAGTGGATATTGTCTACATGGACTTCAGTAAGGCCTTTGACAAGGTCCCGCATGGGAGGTTAGTTAGGAAAATTCAGTCGCTAGGTATACATGGAGAGGTGGTAAATTGGATTAGACATTGGCTCAATGGAAGAAGCCAAAGAGTGGTAGTAGAGAATTGCTTCTCCGAGTAGAGGCCTGTGACTAGCGGTGCGCCACAGGGATCAGTGCTGGGTCCATTGTTATTTGTCATTTATATCAATGATCTGGATGATAATGTGGTAAATTGGATCAGCAAATTTGCTGATGATACAAAGATTGGAGGTGTAGTAGACAGTGAAGAAGGTTTTCAGAACCTGCAGAGGGACTTGGACCAGCTGGAAAAATGGGCTGAAAAATGGCAGATGGAGTTTAATACAGACAAGTGTGAGGTATTGCACGTTGGAAGGACAAACCAAGGTAGAACATACAGGGTTAATGGTAAGGCACTGAGGAGTGCAGTAGAACAGAGGGATCTGGGAATACAGATACAAAATTCCCTAAAAGGAGCGTCACAGGTAGATAGGGTCGTAAAGAGAGCTTTTGGTACATTGGCCTTTATTAATCAAAGTATTGAATATAAGAGCTGGAATGTTATGATGAGGTTGTATAAGGCATTGGCCGAATCTGGAGTATTGTGTTCAGTTTTGGTCACCAAGTTACAGGAAGGATATAAATAAGGTTGAAAGAGTGCAGAGAAGGTTTACAAGGATGTTGCCGGGACTTGAGAAACTCCGTTACAGAGAAAGGTTGAATAGGTTAGGACTTTATTCCCTGGAGCGTAGAAGAATGAGGGGAGATTTGATAGAGGTATATAAAATTATGATGGGTATAGATAGAATGAATGCAAGCAGGCTTTTTCCACTGAGGCAAGGGGAAAAAAAAACCAGAGGACATGGGTTAAGGGTGAGGAGGGAAAAGTTTAAAGGGAACATTGGGGGGGCTTCTTCACACAGAGTGGTGGGAGTACGGAATGAGCTGCCAGATAAGGTGGTAAATGCGGGTTCTTTTTTAACATTTAAGGATAAGTTGAACAGATACATGGATGGGAGGTGTATGGAAGGATATGGTCTGTGTGCAGGTCAGTGGGACTAGGCAGAAAATGATTCGGCACAGCCAAGAAGGGCCAAAAGGCCTGTTTCTGTGCTGTAGTTTTTCTATGGTTTCTATGGTTTCTAATCAGTGGCATATCAAAAAGTCATTAAATTATTAAGGTAATTTATAAAGTATCAAATGGAAATGATTGTGAGAATGGTATGTCAATATTCACCAAATAAAGAGACTAATCCAATACTAATTAATGTTTCTAATGTTTTTGATTGCAGCTTATGGATTATTTTGCTTCTGCCAATCAATTTTGAATCAGGCAGTTTTAAACATGGTATCAATGTCCCTTTCAAGGTACAACAGGAAAAACTCTTAAACAGAGAAGGAGCACACCCAAACCTGAGGCAAGTTGTGTTTGAAGAATCGAAGTTAAATTTGTCATTGAATTTGAAAAGAACAAACAGAGGGCTAAGTCCAGTTTCTTAAAGTTCAGAAAATTATTGATAATACCGTACTGTGCAAAAGTCTTAGCCACATGTAAAAAAAGTTCTGTAAAGTTCTGTGAAATGAAAAGTTTCTAAGTATCAAAAAGTTTACAATAAACAGCAGCAAACAGTAAAAAATTAAATCAAATCAATAGTTGGTGTGACTACCATTGGCCTTTAAAACTCCATCTCTTAGGTACACTGTTGTGCACTTTTATAAGAAAATCAGCTGCATCTTGGAAAACTTGCCACAGTCCTTCTGCAGACTTTGGCCGTCTCACTTGCTTAGGTCTCTCCAGGTACAGTAATCCCAGACAGCCTCGACGATATTGAGATCAGGGCTCTGTGGAGACCATACCACCTGAAGCCACATTAAAAATAGAGGGTGCCTCAGACTTTTGTACGGTACTGTACGTTGACCTTCAGTGGAATGCAATCAGAATAGAAAACAATCATAATGTTATATTAACACTGTTCACTTTTCATTCAGAAGCTGATACAAATTTCTTAAAATCTGGTGACTAGCTCACCTTCTCCCTCCTATGGTAGGGAAGCCTACCATAGTTCAACTGTGACTGATTCTTAATAAGCTACCTTACTCTATTGGGAATGTCAAACAATTTCTTTTGCCTACAAAGCCAGTTATGGTTCTATTGCTATCTTGAGGTGGGAGTGATTGTACCTTTGATTTCAACTTCAGGTCATAGATCAATACTGTACAGTCACTGGTGAACAAGCATGAGGACTTTGATAGAAACTTTCATAAGGCAAAAGAATGCCCTGCAATAAAATATGCACCAATCTTTGTTTGTTGTAGTTTAGAATGTTAGAACAACTTGCCTCAGTGATAACAATCTGACAGCTGCTTTAACAAGATCTGTGGGAAAATGTTTGAAAAGGCCATTTAAAGACAGCAACACTCCCATGGACTTCTTTGTTTGTGCAAATTCCAAAGTAAAGCAATCCAGAATTGAAAATCACACAGCGTATGCTGCAGGACATTGATAGTCTGCTGAAAACAAATGTTCCCAGATGTGTAATATGGCAGCATTTAAACCAGATCCATGTTGGTTTTGCAGGCATCTATTCTCAAAATTGCCCAGTGAAGCAACACCTCCTTTCAAGTAGTTAACTGGGAAGGGGATAAGACATTCTAAAGTAGTTCCAATCTATGGTACATTGATTTCAATTATACCTACACTATTCTTTGAACTTAGAAATTTCACAAAATAAATGCAGCAAACCAAAGGCAAGGTCATGCATATAAACTTCAGCTTAGTCATGTGCAGTCTGATAGAGTAAGCAGAGGATTGAACTCCTGTTTTTATTGGAATCCGAGCAGACTGTGACGGTAATGTTTAGTTTCAGCAAGAAGCGAAACTGGTGGCAATGCTGAGATGTCCATTATGCACTCAGCTAATCTTCACGTGTGTATTATGAGACTGGCAATCAGTTGAATGAAAGGGTTAACATATGAGGAGCATTTGATGGCTCTGGGCTCAGTACTCTTTGGAGATCAGAGGAAGTGGGGAATCTTCAAATCATGAAAGGCGTAGGTAGAGTGGACGTGGAGAGGATGTTTCCTGTAGTGGGGTCATCTTGGACCAGAGGGCACAGCCTCAGTATAGAGGGGCATCCATTTAGAAGAGAGATGAGGAGGAATTTCTTTAGCCAGAGGGTGATGAATCTATGGAGTTCATTGTTACAAACAGCTGTAGAGGCCAAGTCATTGTCTATACTTAAAGTGGAGGATGATAGGTTCTTGATTAGTCAGGGTGTCAAAGGTTAAGGGAAGAAGGCAGGAGAATGGGGTTGACAGGAATAATAAATTAGCCATGATAGAATGGCGGAGCACACTCAATGTGCCAAATGGACTAATTCTGCTCCTATGCATTATGGTCTACTGAATTAGATGTGGGGAATGATCTTCGTGTTCTTTACTTTGTCTTGAGGTACCACCTAGCGCATTGTCAAGTTATGTTTTAACATCTCTGGGTTATGCCTTCATCGCCAGATCTCACCAACAGGCACCAAGACCTCGCCTGGCTGGCGGTGAGAGGGGCCCTCCCAGTCAGAGCCTTCCTGTACGCCCAGAATGTCGTCTCCACACCCCACTGCCCACGGGAGGACTGCAGTGAGGAGGAGTCTGTGACCCACCTCTTTGCACACTGCCAGTTCGCAAAGAGGGTGTGGAGGAGGATGGACGGGCTAGTGTCACGTTTTATCCCCACAGCTGCGTAACAGAGGACGCTCTGATCTACGGGCTGTTCCCGGGGACACACACGGAGACCAACATCCGGTGCTGCTGGCAGATCATCAACTCGGTGAAAGACGCTCTTTGGTCGGCCCGAAGCTTGATGATCTACCAGCACATGGAGATGTCTGTGGGAGAACGCTGCCGACTGGCACATTTTCGGCTGCAGGAGTACGTGCTGAGGGACGCACTGAAACTCGATGCAGCCACCGCAAGGGCCCGGTGGGGAAGGACCATAGTATAGGTTTCTCCACCCGTGGGAGTGGGAGGGGTCGGTGGGCAGGGAGTATACCCCTCAACAATAAGATGGTAAGCTGAACTACTGGAGTGCCACGTGGGTGGCTATAAATACGGATATGTACTGACTATAATGGAAACGTATGTAAAGGATGAAAAGTTATTGAATGGTTTATTGTATATATTTATTTTTGAATAAAGTATATTTTGAAATTTTAAAAAATGCCTTCATGGAGTAAAAGCATTCACTCTGCATCAGACAAGCACAAACTCAAAACCAAGAACAGAAACTCTGCAGGTATCAAAACCTAAGGTGTTACTTGTTGAGGGATAAATCCTTCAGCAGGATGACATAATATTACTGATCAATGATACATTAAGGGAAAAGGACTAAGGAAATGGGTCTAGAGAGAAACACAGACTGTACATGTAGTAAACTGCTTGAATAAGTGGAGGAACTGACTTGTGAGACAGGAAGAAGACAACTGGGTAAAATTAAACATATTTAAGAGAAATAAAGTGTGAATGTAAACAATGAAGAAAATTGGAGGTAAAGCAGATGGAAATAAAACAACAAGACCAAAACAAGCCGTGACTAACCTAGAGCTAAAGGAAGAAACAAGTTGGCAGAACTCCTATAAATTGCTGGATCAGCAGGGGAACCTCAGCCCAAACACCAACCTCTAAGTTTCCAGTATGATTGAAAGACATATGATTGGATTATTGATAATAGCTCAAGTGTCTATCTGACAGGAAGCAAGTCAAAATATACTGAACTATTTGTCCAGGTTTTCTCAACAAGTTTCACAAAATGCTGATTGTCAAGCTTCTTTATTTTAATCACTCAAAGTGGGTCCTCAACCAGATGAGTTCTTTCAGATGGAACATTAAAGACCTTCCGAAGAATCTATTGACCAATTAAGCATTAAAAAGGTGATTTTTAAATTCAGTTCTTGCAAATATCTCATTGCAATCCATAACCTCAATCAAAAACTTTCAGTTCTCCTCCTCCTGACCCCTCCTCTCTTCCTGTGAACAATAACACAAGACATTGAAAACCAGAAAATAGGCAAGTAGCAGATCAGGCTGTTTGCTGTAGGGGACCCTTCCACAGCATCCGGAGATATACAATGTTGGCAGCTTTTAATGTCCTTTTCGATTATTTCACATTCTGTTCTTCATTAATAAATATTACTTGTCAATCACTGTAGCTACAAGCACAGAATATTGAAATAGCCCAGTTGTGCTCCGGCCCTGACTCACTTGTACAGATTAACTGTGGCAGGTTTCATTTCATTTCCTTTGTACCTGTCTAGACAAACAGATGTTATCAGGCAGTATGGACACCACCTTTTGTACTTCCAAATAGTGAAGCATCCTACTACTCTGACATATTAGCTGTGCAGTCTGAGCCAAATCCCAAGCTCAATTAAATTGCTGGCAAGTCATTAAAAGAGCTAGGAGAACCTACAGGTGCAGTGTGCTCAGATTAATTTTTAATTAAGTCTTAATGGGTACACTGCTGATGTAAATATATTGAGGCAATTAGAAAGTTTGAACTTTGTTTTGTGCAACAACCTTTTTGTGTCATGCAACAGAATTAATTGAGAACTTTCATGTCATGACATTCTGTATTGTAAAGCTAAGTAACCAGAATTGGTATTCCAAGTTTTTGACGTTTGTTTAATGATAAATTATTTGTTCATAACCACCAAACCAAACAAAAAACATGTTAATTTACAGATTACATAATAATGGAAACTCCAAGCAAACAGGGACACACACACACAGCTTAGTTATAGTCTGATAAACAATACTTCAAGTAACAAATATTGTTGAGGAAAATAAATTGTTAGAGTGTAATTAATTTTAATCCCAAGATTTCAATTATAATGTACTTTGAAACTGCAGAGCAAATTCTAGGGAAGACCAATTCCGTTTGATTTATTTAATAGATCCTACCGATCTGTAAAGCCCCCCACAATTTCTTGTTATGGTAAAGCTTATGACTTAGATTGTAGTTTGAGGTGCACCAAACCCACACATTTCTAAAAACAACCTGATACGTTATAATAACAGGAAATAGTAGAAATAGTCAGCAGGTCAATGATTTTTCATATGAATCCAATGAAACCAACAAAAAATTGTTATCAAATACCAATAAACATGTTTTAATGACTCCCATAATGTGCGAGTTAAATTTGACATTGAATCAGCTGTGTTGGGTCTGCAGCCTGGACTATACAAGGCTTTGTTTTACACATGCCAGCAATTTCTTAGTTCATGGCATGTTGAACAACCTAAAAAACAATTTAAAGGCAGCACCCCCAATCCCACAACTCCTATCACCAGGAAGGTCAAGGGCAGTAGGTGTCTGCGTATACCACACCCTGCAGATTCTCCTTCCAATTACACACCATCCTGAACTGGAAACCTCTTCATTACCATCAGATCCAAATCCTAGACCACCCTCCCTAACGGCACTAAGAGTGAGATTAAGATTATCTTAATTTGTCACATGTACATCAAAACAGACAGTAAAATGCGTCATTTGCATTGAGGATATGCTGGGGCAGTCCGCAAGTGTCATCATGATGCCAACGTATCATGCCCACAACTTACTAACCCTAACTCATACTCCTTTAGACTGTGGAAGGGAACAGGAGCAGCTGGAGGAGACCCACATGGTCACAGGGAAATCGAACAAACTCCTCACAGACAATGGTGGGAACTGAATCCCGATCTCAGAGCTCGCATTGTAAAGCATTACGTTAGCTACCATGGTACTGCTCTGTCACAATGGAGCACCTTCACCAGTGGACTGAAATGATTCAAGAAAGCAGCTCACCAGCACCGTTGCAGGGCAATTAAAGATAACCAATTATTTCTAGCTTTTTCCAGTAACAGCCAGATCACAAACATGAGTTCTTCAGAAAATTGCATTATTGTGCAAATTGAAGAATATGTACAAGTAGCAAATAGTAATATAGACTTTTCCCATTTTACACTCACCATGGGAATGCTGACACAAATATTGCCTCAATGTAGGAGACTATTTGAAAATGGTTCTCCAATCACTTAGACAAATCAAATGCGACATGTTTGCACTCAGAATGTTCTTCATGATTTTCAGTGGGAGTTAGAACACAGCCCCAATCGGGAAAAAATACTCCTATGACTGAAATCACAGATAAAGCAAAAAGATAGCAGCACAATCAAAAATGAGTTACTATGAATCAGAAATGACAATGAGTTCTGCTACAAAGTTATCACAATGTTTTTCTAAATAGATTTCACTTCTAACCTTTTCTTTTTTTTAAATGCAGATTTCCAGCATTGATTATTTTACTTTGTTTAATGAAGCATTGTACTTCAATTTTCTTATCCTCTTACAAAGCCTGCTAATTAAAAGCGAGTCAGTATCTTATGCTTTACATTCTCATTCACCAAAATATATTTAACTTAGGTTTTTTTTGTACAACTTTCAGAAGCAAATGTCTTTGATCTCATCTGATTGGGGTGCTTCCAAGTTCCTTTTGACTCTTCAGAGATGTTATTTTATCATACAGCGCCGAACAGGCCCCTCGAGCCATACCGCTGAGAAACCCATCGATTTAACCCTAGTGTAATACAATGACCAATTAGCCCACTAACCAATACGTCTTGCTTACAGAGGACACCGGAACGGATCTGCAAACTCCAATGCCACAAGCTGTAATAGCATCATGCTAACTGCTACACTACGCTACCCTGGCCCCCCAAAATTAATAGTAGATCCAACAAACCTATTGATTCAAGAATTTAGCTCACTTTTAACTGAATTTCCAAGATGAAACAGCAACATTCATGCCCACTACTCCTTCATGCTGCCATTTATTCCCCTTCAATGATTCTGCTCCAGTTCACGCTCTCCCTGAGGTGCTAGGTTCTTGTAAGGTACTGTTTCACAGTCCTCCGATGGCCTCTGTGGTACATATTTTACCATGCAGATATTAATTCAACTGTTGAAGGAAATTACAACCAGTTCAACCCTGTTCTTAAGACCATAAGACAAAGGAGCAGAAGTCGGTCATTCGGCCCATCGAGTCTGCTCCACCATTTTATCATGAGCTGATCCATTCTCCCATTTAGTCCCACTCCCCCGCCTTCTCACCATAACCTTTGATGCCCTGGCTACACAGATACCTATCAATCTCTGCCTTAAATACACCCAATGACTTGGCCTCCACTGCTGCCCGTGGTAACAAATTCCATAGATTCACCACCCTCTGACTAAAAAAGTTTCTTCGCATCCCTGTTCTGAATGGGTGTCCTTCAATCCTGAAGTCATGCCCTCTTGTACTAGACTCCCCCACCATGGAAAACAACTTTGCCACATCCACCCTGTCCATGCCAATTGTTCTACAATTTACAAGCTATTCTTAATTTCAACCGTCAGAATTCTGGCAAGTTTCTCCTCCTTAACCTAGGTTCAGAGTTTTGTTCAGACAGACCACTTCTCAACTAACATTTCCCTAATCTGCACAGATTGGCAATCAAAATGAGATTGTACTCCATATTGATGATTCAATTTCTCATTGGTTACATCTGAGAAATATATGGGCTCAAAATTAAACAGTAAATGCACACTGACATGCCCCTGCAGATTCAACTCATGCAGGTTTCTCACTTCACCAAGAATAATTGATTTGCTGATTGCATTTTGTGTCTGATTTCTTTCTTCTTGTTTAGTGCATAACCTAGTCCGTAATCTTTATGTTCATCAGTAAACACAAGTACCATGAAATTTATCACCAGCCCAGTGTATTAGATGCACCATGCCTCTAAAATTTATCCATTGAACTTACGATTGTTAAATCTGGTGAGTACCATGGTCTTAGACAGTATACATTTCAGCATCAGTAAAATACAGGCACAAAGAAAATGTTTCCATTTTTAAGAGCACATAAAGTAGTGGCAGTCACTAATATTCCAGCAAGGAATCCAGAAGATTTTTAAAATCCAGAAATGATAAGACCATAAGATCTTAAGACATCGGAGCAGAATCGCGCCATTTGGCTCATTGGATCATGGCTGATTTATTTTTCCATCTCAACCCATTCTTCTGACTTCTCCCCATAACCTTTGAGACCCCTACTAATCAAAAACCTATCAACGTCTGCTTTAAATATACCCAAAGACTCGGCCTCCACAACCAAATGCTACAATGAATTACATAGGTTATTAATACTCTGGTTAACAATGTTCCTCTTCACCTCTGTTCTAAAGGGACATAATTTTATTCTGAAGATGTGGCAGATGGTCATAGATTCTCCCATTAATGGAAACATTCTATCCATAGTCACTTTGTCAGGCCATTCAGTAGGTTTCAACAAAATATCCCCTCATTCATCTAAACTCTGGTCAGCAATGGCCCAGAGCCATTAAAAAACTGTTCACACATTAACCTCTCTCTTGTAAACCTCTCCTGGATCTTCTCCAATGCCAGCAAATCCTTCCTTAGATATGGACCCAAAACTGTTCGTGATACTCCAAATGTGGTGTGAATGATACCTTATAAATAATTGCTTTTATATTCTAGTCTTCTCAAATGAGAGTGAACATTACATTTGTCTTCCTTACTACTGATTCAACCTGCAAGTTAAACTTTAGAGAATCCTACACTAGGACCCCCAAGTCCCTTTGCTCCTCTGATTTCTGAATTCTCTCCCCACTTAGAAAACAGTCTACACTTTTATTCCTCCTAGCAAAGTTCATGATGCTGTATTCTTTGCCCATTCTCCCAACTTGTGTAAATGTAGGAGGGGACTATGTTGAAAAATAAATGTGCTAGGTCTTCTAAAATTGAATCATTCTACCTTAGGCCACGAACTTATCAATCACCCCATGTACTTCTGCAAACTCCCTGCTTCCTCAACATTACCTTCCCCTCTACTTATCTTTTTATTGTATTCAAACTTGATCACAAAGCCATCAATTTCGTCATCCAGATCATTCATATGTAACATGAAAATAGCAGACCTAACACTCGGTGTGGAACACAACTAGTACCAGCATCCAATCAGACCCAACACCACTGGTACCAGCATCCAATCAGACCCAACACCACTGGTACTGGCATCCAATCAGATCTAACACCAGGTGTGGAACACAACTAGTACTGGCAGCCAATCAGACACAACACCACTAGTACTGGCAGCCAATCAGACCCAACACAACTAGTACTGGCAGCCAATCAGACCCAACACCAGGTGTGGAACACCACTAGTACTGGCAGCCAATCAGAAAAGGCCTCCTTTATTCTCACTCTTTGCCTTTGCCAGTCAGTCCTGTAATACCATGGACCCCTAAGCTGTTTAGCAGCCTCAGGTGCAGCACCTTTTGAAATGTAAGTAAACAACTTGCACTGATTCTCTTTAGTCTTGCCATGGTAGCATAGCATAGCATAGCAGTTAACGTAACACTATTACAGCTCGGGGCATTTCAGAGCTGGGATTTCAATTCATTGCCATTCTGTAAGAAGTCTCTGTACACTCTCCCCGTGGAATGTGTGGATTTTCCCCGGGTGCTCTGGTTTCCTCCCACAGTCCAAAGACATCACTGGTAGGTTAATTGGTCATTGTAAATTGTCCTATGATCAGGCTAGGGTTAATCAGGTCTGTCAGAGGTTGCTGGGGTGGCATGCCACAAAGGACCAAAAGGGTCTACTCTATCCCTAAATAAATAAATTGTTACTTCCTCGATGAATTCCACCAGATTTGTTGGACATGATTTCCCCTTAAAGAAATCATGTTGGTTTCGTCTATTTAATCATGTGCCTCCAAGTATCCCACAACCTCATCCTTAATAACACATGCTAAAATCTTACCAACCACTGCATTCAGGCTACTTGTCTTTGCCTCCCTCCCTGACTAAAGAGTGGAGTGACATTTGCAACCTCTTCAGTCCTCCAGTACTGTTCTTGACTAGTAATTCTTGAAAGATCACTATAATTGCTTACAATCTTTTCAGCTACTTCTTTCAAGCTCTTCAGCTCCTGGACTGTAGTCCATCCAGTCCAGTCACCCGTCCACCTTCAGACTTCCCAGCTTCCCAGACGCCTTTCCTTTAGTAACAGCGACTACACTCACTTCTGCCCCGACTTCTTAAATTTGTGCATGTTGCTGGTGTCTTCCACAGTGGAGACATGCAAAATACTTATTCAGTTCATCCACTATTTCTTTCTTCCCCATTACTACTTCTCCAGCATCATTTTCCAGCGGTCCAGTGTTCACTCTCACATATCTGAAAAACCCTTTGGTGTCCTCTTTTTATAATACTGTCCAGCTTACCTGCACATTTCAGAGGTTTCAAAGGTACATTTAATGTCAGAGAAATGTATACCATATACATCCTGAAATGCTTTTTCTTCGCAACCATCCACGACAACAGAGGAGAGCCCCAAAGGATGAACGACAGTTAGAACCTCAAAGTCTCCCACAGCTCCTCCCTTATTTTTAGTTGTCTTCTCTGGTTTTTAAAAGCTTCCCAATCCTCCGGATTCCCAATTATTAATTAATGGCTCCATCTGTCTGAGCAAACAATGGATGCGCCCGTTTGGGGGCACAGACCTGGGCGATGAATACGGAGATCCTGGGCTGCCCAGACATCAAGATCCCCCTCTCAGCCTCGCGGATGTGGTCCAAAGGAATGCGAAGTAGTACATTTGGCATCAGCTTGGCTGCAGGAGCTGCCGGGAGGTGACGTGATACGTCATCCAACCGCCTTAGGGGCTCCACTCCGGATTTGTGTAGGGTTTACTCCTTAGCCTCCGCTTCTCCCGAAGATACCCACAAGGCAGTGGGATCCGTAACCCTGGATAGGGGCCCCATACCGGTTACCGTCAGCCGGAGCCAACTGAGCCCGGGACTCATGTAAGGCAGGGTCGTCACGCCCTGTAGTAGTGACATATGGAGCCACTACCCACTACCTGCAAAAACTTTGCAATATTTTATACCCTCTATTTTGCTTTTCTGTTATCTTTGACTTACCTTGTCAACTACTATTGCCTTCCCATCCCTTTAGAATACTGTATTTCTTTTCTGGAATTAAATTATCTTGCATCTTCTGGATTACTCCAGCCATTGTTCCACTGTCATCCCTGCTAAAGTCTCCTTCCAATTAACATTGACCACTTCCTTTCTCATGCCTCTGTAGTTCCCTTTATCCATGTAATACCAATACACTGGATTTTGGCTTCTACCTCTCAAACTGCAGGGTAAATTCTATCATATTATGATCAAATGTCTCCTAAGAGTTCCTTTACCTTAAACTCACTAATCAAATTGGGTTCTTTGCACAAGACCAAATCAAGAATTGCCTTTTCCCTAATGGATTTGACCACAAGCTGCTCTAAAATGACATCTCATTGGTATTCTACAAATTCATTCCCTGGGGATCCAGTGCTAACCTGATTTTCCTAGTCTACTTGAATTCCCACATGATCACTGTAACATTGCCTTTCTTACATAGCTTTTGTACCTCCTGTTGTAATTTGTATACTGACTACTATTCAGAGGCCAGTATAGTACTCCCATCAAGGTCTTTAACTCTTAGAAAGCGTATCTTGCTATTGCATAGAGTTGCTTGGCACTCAAAAGCAATTAAGGGGTAGCTAGATACCATAAGCACATTATGGAGAAAGGGTTAGGTAAATGAAGATAGGAAGAAATGCAGGATGAAGCATAAACATGAACATAATTCAATTAAAAGACTGAGTTCTATGTAGTGATGTAGGGTAGCAGGGCTTATTGGATAATATGTAGAAGGTACCAAGTGTACGCTTAAACATAATGTATAATTATCCCCTTTATTACATTATTCCACTAAGCTGCATTCCTCTGATATACTTAACCCGTTTATCCCCCATTATGTAGGTGATTCATTAACAAATTACACAAGTGATCCAGAAGGTGAATTCATAACACTAGCCCATTAATCTTGCAACCATCTGTCAACACTGTAGACATGAACCTCTCACAGCCCAAGCTTCAAACAAGAAAGGCAATTCCTAACGTAAATCAATGCAAAATATTTCAACATCTAATGTCTGGAGGTGACAAAAAAAAATGCCATTAAAGAACAGTATTTAAATTCAGTTGGACTGAGATAAAAGAACTGTTTTACATTATGCCAGAAGTCGTGCGCAGATCTATAGCCTAGAAGGACCACAAAAGACAAACATTTCACGTTGAAAATATGAAACAACACCACAGCTCTCAGACGTTCGAAATAATGAAACCCCTGAGAGCATGTTTATCACATGAGGTAATGTTTTGAATGGCAGCTGTACTGCTTACCTTATAAATTTGTTAGTCCTATTGAAAAATATACATTTATTCACATTGATTGCAGACACATGTTACAAGAGTTACAGTACACTGTATTTGTTACAGTTCCTTTATACCAAATGTTAACATTTTTCATCTGTTCTTGTTTACTGTCTGCACCAAAGTAGTCATATTTCAACATCGATTTCCTTAGCTGAAAAGCATCTTCACTTTTCTTTCTTTGCTTTATTAGAAAATTCAAGAGATTTTTCAGTCTCAATACCTGTTCTCTCTCCACAGATGCTACCTGAATTGTTTAGTATTTGCAGCATCTTGTATACTACAAATTTACTCCTCTAATACCTTCACACTTCTATGCAGTTCTGCGTTGCTGATGCTGTTTTATGATTGAATCAGAAAGAAACATTTACTGGGGTTTCATTTTTGGGCTTAAAATTAAACATTACATGGAGTAGGAGAAGGAGTAGGGTACATGGTCATGGACAAGACTCATACTAACTTTCGACCCCAACATTTCTGCCTCGTGCCCATGATCTTTGCGATTACGAGAACGGGAAAATACTCAGTAATGAAGCAACTACAACCCTCTCTGGAAAAAAAATTCTTGTGATATGTAGGCGTTCGTGAAGGAATAGAGTGTAAAGAGAGAACGTAATGAAGGGGATAATGACTCTGTTATTGCTAGTGTGCAGATTCCAATGTTACCTTCCACTCTACTTCATTACATAGAGTCAAATCCAGAAACAAAATTTTACTCAACCAGTCTGTGTTGTTTATTCTCTTCTTGCATTTCTTCCCACCTTAATTTACCCAGCGCAATAATTACATTCTTCTATTTCCTTCTCTGCCTTGTACCCTTATCTGACTTCCTCTTAAATGCATTTATGCTCTTTGCCACACTACATAACAGCATAAGAATTTTGTCCTATCTTCAGTCCTATATGTCCAATTCCTTATTTTAAAATTTTACCATCTAGTTCTGACACTCCTTCAGGATCTAGTATGTTTCACTGGTATCACCCTTTAATCTACTAAATTCAACAGGACATTCTTCCCATCCTAGGAATCAACCTAATAAATTATTAATCCACTAACTCTGTAGCAAGAATACCCTTTCAGAGATTAAAAGATCAAAACTGATCCTGGTGTGATCTCACCAAACTATAGGATTTTGACTCGAGACACCTCCAGAGCCAACATCACTAGCTCTGAATTCTCTGATTATTCCCAACAAAGAATTTTTGAATTATATTCACTCCCTGTAAAAGTAGTAATCATTAACAGATTTTAAGCATCAGGAGGGAATGCCTAAAAACAGTAAGTAGGGTTAATTCAATGGATCTATACTGAGATGTCATAGGTAGCTGACAACACAAACCCATATGGACACACTTTGGTAATTACAGTTACAACTGTTTTTCTCTGTAAGCTAATGAACAATGTGCTTGTGTGCTTATGTTGTAAAGAACCCAGTCCTCACTAAAACGTTCCAAAATACAACAAACCTTTTGACATAACTTTCAATTATGGTCTCAGAGCAATCTTGTGTTACACAAATACTGCCTCAGAAATTTAAAAAGTACTGTTAAAAAGCTGATTGCAAGCATAAAATGATTAATGAGAGTGGAGACTGGGTTAGGAAAGGATTATGGCAGGAGGGGGAAGGAGAAGGACAAAGTGTCACAAATCATGACTGGATTTAAATCTCCATTTACTGTAAGACTCCAACAATCTCGTGTCCAGTTGTCTGGAAATCTTGTTGGTCTGGCATAAAACTTACTCATTAGTCTGCAGTATGAGCCAGGGGGTCTGAAGTGAGAGCAGGGTGTACAGTCTGAGCTGAAGGTCTGGACTACTGGCTGGATGTGCTGCTGGAGTCCAGGTCGGAAAGATGGGGGTCAGTTGATGCTTACAAACTGTATCTCATCAGGTTCTATTCCCTAGACACAAGAGATTCTGCCGATGCTGGAAATCCAGAGTAACATATGCACAAAGTGCTGGAGGAACTCAGCAGGTCAGACAGTATCTCTGGACAGGAACCCGAATAAGAGCTGGTGAGAGGAGGAGTTCAATTTGGAAGGTGATAGGTGAAGCCTACTTGTTTTTAATCTGCCAGATTCAATGAAAAATGCATTATTACAAGACTCATGAAAATAGTTTAATGGAAAAAACCCTTAGATCATAATCAAAGTAACATCCAAAGTCCAGAAAACCTGCCAGTTCATCGCAAGGTCCCAAAGGTGAAAGATTATTGGAGTTTGTTGTTGTTCCTTTCCACCGCTTGTGGCGCATCAGGCAGCAATCTTGCCTTTTCTTTAGCATTTGTTTTTCACGAGGCTGAGTTGCTAGCTCAGTGCTCAACCCCGCACGGATGGAAAGCGTACAAGGAGCCAGGCAGATTCCAATCCAGGACCACTCACCTTGAAGTCCAGTGCGGATGCCAATACACCACTGGCTGGCTGCTATTGAAATTTACTGTGGTTAAATTCTATGTAATTTGTTTTGTTTTGTGTGCCACCAGTGAATCATTGAGTAATATTCACAGCTGGTATTGTAGGTTCAGTAACGTTTTAGGCCAGGAGTGCACTGCACCTGTTTTACTGGTTTGCAACCATTATTGCCTTCCACCTACCTCCTTTTGTGGCTTCCAAAGTTACGCCAATCTACTTTTGAAGTATTGCAACTTTTTTATGCCAGACTACAAAGTAAAGACACAATGAACAAAAAAAAAGAATCTCACAGCTGTTGCCTTGAGGCAAGTAAGGCAATGGCTGTGAGGTCCTTTGCTACTAGAACCAGTAAAAACAAAAGATTAAGTCTGACATCCATTCAGATTAAATGATTTGGAATATCTTTTTATGAGAATAAACTGCAAAAAAATGATCAGTCAATTTGCTGCCATTTGAGTAGCAATGAGGTAATTAAGTTCTCATGAAAGAAAGGAAAGAGTGACTTTCCCAACCACTTTGGAAAAATTACACTGATAAGAAATTGAAGAGAAACTGACAAACAAAAATCAGATTTTGAGATTTAAATGGGAAATCACAGAGCAAAATAAGTAGGTGTCCTAATATTAGCAAAGACATTGTTATTTTTTAAAATATAGAATGGGGGTAGACATGAAATAACCATTACCATATGCATCAACAATGTAAAGAAAACAGAATCAAAAATTCATTGACTCTCCTGTCAGCACTTGTCACAAAATAGATAACCCCTGCTTTTGAAAATAACCTTACAATCTTACTGCACATAAGCTTCCTCTGCCTTCTCCTACCCAAAATTCTCCCATTTGAGAAGCTTGCTAACTGACTTGATGAAATGAAATCTAGACTACTTAGTTTGCTGCTGATAACTCCAACTTTCTTTAGCTTGAGATGACAAACTTTTGCTTTGCAGTTTTAGTATTAATGAAGAATTTCTTATAAGCAAAAATGATTTGCGAATTAACAGAGGGGAATGATTCTACTGCTATTCACACATAAACTAGATGTAATCTGTCAATAGACAATCACCAAGGACAAATGTTTATATGCTCCTGAGAGAGAAAGTGAGAAAATAAGGTAGTTTTGGTCAACTAATGGTATTTTAAAATTTTGTTTTATATTTAAAAAGCACCTTAAATATAATTCAAATAAAAGAAAGAATGTTTCATTAGAGTGATCTCAAAGAAAACTTGACATCATCATATGACTCATTAAGGCAGATGATTAGAAGAACGCAAGGCAAGGCAGATATCGACTAACAGGAAGTAAAGAACTAGTGAGCACACAGATAACTTGTCAATGGCTTTGAATGAAAGTTTGTGGAGGGCAAAGGAAGGAAGGAAGCCAAGGGGTGCATTTCAACAATCCATTACAAAAGTAACATAGACCTGAGCTCCAGCATTAGATGAGGCAGATTTGGGCCATGTTACAGAAATGGAAATGGGAGATGTTGCGTATGTGTGGTCCAAAGCTTATCTCAGTCTCAAAGATGACACGGAGTGTTCAAAACATTCTGCTTCAACCTCAAACAATTGTTGGAGGCTAGTGAACATTTGTTGTAGCAGGTACCAAACACATAGGCTGTGATATTCATTCTATCCAGATGGAGAAATTTTCGGCCAATAGACAACATGACATCAGACAGGTAGTGTGACATTTTAGAGAGGATTGAAGGGTCAAGAGAGGTAAAGCAAAGCAGAGCTCAGTATACAAGTGGAAAATGTGTGCTGTCAGATTTCAGAGGTCTGCACAAAAATGGGAATGGGTGGGGACTAGATTCTTGGGGAATACTAGAAAAAAATCTACAGGAATGGGATGGAAACGATTGATGGTTATTGCCTGGTTATGACTGGAGTTAAATACACCCTGGTGGATGGCAGTGGAGGTATTAGAGGAGAGTGCCAGAGCTAACAAGATCAAAGGCTGAGGCACATCAAAAAAGACAAAAAGACACTGATGGCTTCTGTTGTAACAAAACAAGTTATTTCAGCTGTTGCATTCCTATAACAGGGCTGAAACAATAACGGAGAGATTCTAGGTAAGATAGGCATGGATTTTGGAGAAGACAAGGAGTTTGACAATACAGTGGTAGAATATCAAGGGATATTTTCTATCATGCATAGATGGTGACAACAGATCTAAGGAAAAGGAGCACAGTTCCTAAGGAGAACTATTAACAAGTTCACTAGATGTTAAGCCACAGGTTACCAGGGCCATAAAAGTGCTGCATTTTATTTTGAGATAGATAGAATTGAAAAGTAGGGAAGTTATCCTAACCCTACAACAATCTTGATTCGACCACAATTAGAGTACTGCATATGACACTGAGTGCCATTTTATATAAAGGATACCGAGACACTGTTGTGGGAGTGGAAGCAAATTAACAAGGATAATACTATATATATCAGGAAAGGGAGAACAGCTTGGGTCTCTTTCCTTTGAAGAAGATTGACAGGTGTCGATAAAGGTTATGGTAGAATGAATACAGAAGGAATGTTTCCATTTGTGGAGTTGAGCATAATTGGATCAATGCAAATCTAAATCAATATAAGATCAATAGGGAACTCCAAGGTATGTCTTTATCCATACATGGGTGAAATTACGGAGCTGCTTGGGCTGAGTAGTATGGATGCATTAAAGGGGATGCTGGACAAGACTATCAGGCAGAAAGGACTAGAGACTTAGATTGATAGATTTACTTGAGGAAGGAGAAACAAAGGCTTAATTGTAACACAAATACCATCAGAGATAAATCAGGCCAATTTGCCTGTCCCTGTGGCCTCGTCCAATTTATGCGTGTAATCAAACAAATTATAATCTATCACTCCTCATTTTTCTTCATCTGGCTGCTACTGTAGATCTGAATCGTCACACTGTTCCCCTGCAGTGCTTTCCAGTGAGGTCAATCCTAGTATGCTTGGTGAAAGCATACTCGCCTCATTAAATCTTTCATCCAGTCAAAGATAGAGGATTACATGTGATTGGTTGAATTCTCTAGCTCTGTCTGAAAGTGCAGTAAGGCAGAAACGGACACTTGGATGAAAGCCGTAACCTTCCAGGCAATGAACCCGGAACCAGGAGGAGGAATTAGCTGGGGCGATCTTTGACTGCCAGCAAATGAACTTTGGCTCAACCGACATCCTTCTGTTCCATAAATTTCTCAAGTTCTATTGTCTGTGTCCTCGGGTCACAAATGAAGCTGATACGAGATTTATTTATCTGACCTTCACTGAAACTATCATTTACCACAATGTAACACCTGCCAGATTCATCTCTGCCTCAATCTACTTAGAAATTTCATCCACAATTAATTTAACACATTCCTGGCCAACTTTCTTTGTTCTGCCCACCTTAACTTTGAGGTTATCAAAAATGTTCACTCGTCACTTCTTGTTTACTGACTTACTCTTACAGCCAGTGAAGCAGTCCCTTGGTTTTAAACGTTGCTTTCTTGTTTTCAAATCCGTCCACTGCTGTACCTCACTGGATCTCTGTAATTCTCCAATTACCTATAACCCAGTGAAATATCTCCATTCTTCCCAATTCCGGTCTCTTGTTCATCTTCAATGACAATTATTCACCCAGTGCTGGCTTGTTGTTACTGTAGCACCTCTTAAGATGCTGCTGAAAACCTACTTTGACCAAAGTTTGTTGATGGACAAAAACCTCCTTGATGTGTCTGTCTTAAAGTTTAACCACCCTCATATTAGAAGAATTCCCCACATTAAAGGTAGTATAAAGAACAATTAGTTCTTATTGAGCAAACAGAGAGCATCAATTTAACAAAACCATACACAATGTGTTAGGAAATGGATCTTTACGTATTCAAAAGTGAGTAGGCACACTGGCAAGCATCATAGCTCTGTAGAATTTCAATAATACTCGGTGGAAACATGGAAAAATTGAATCTCTTGCTTTCAAATTGACCTAATTGAATACTGAAATATAAATTGGATCTGAACTACATAGCCATACACTCAGGACAGAAAAACTATTTAACCAATAATGCTGACCAGGAGTTGCTACAAAATTAGAAGTCAGATTTTTTAAACCTCAAGAGAAACACTGAAATTACATTTAATCATTTTACTGGCATTTTACACAAGCTGACCAGCAGTACTGGGCATATGTATGTGGTACACACCACTTTGGGTGGTGGGGTGGAGATATATCTCTGCCAAAGAGATGTAAGGCGCTCCTTCCCTCTGCGAGCCTGCAGATCACCCTTGGGCAAGGTGTAGCACCTGCTTAGTGCCCCCACACACCACCACCCCCCCCGATCACGGTCATGTGAATCCATGTGAGGTGGTGGATGGTCGTATGAGCAGCTGGTGCATATCACGTCCTGATTTTGCGACCACTGACACCAGGCAGACAACCTCTGAAGAGTAGTTATAATGACTAAGGTCACCAGTCTTGTAAAGACACTGCCCAGAAGAAGGCAAAGGCAAACCACTTCTGCAGAAAGATTTGCCAAGAACAATCATGGTCATGGAAAGACCATGATCGCTCACGTCATAACACACCAGTTACGGGCAAGAAATGATCACTCCATCGTCAACATAGAATCAAATATCAGGAATGTGGTTAACAAACCACAAACCAACATTGCCTTCCTGTTATATTATTATGTGTAAAACACAAAGGCAGTTTGTGGATCAGATTCTGTGTATAGTTAAAGTGGATTTAGTTTTCTATTTAGGTTGAATTCAATTTTAAAAACCTTTGAGCACAAGTTGGCAAACCCTAAGGACTTCAGTGCCCACTGTACTACAAGGAGTGTCATTCTGAAGGGGTTAGCATTATCACTACAGTCACCCTTCCGGGAAGACATTACAAGGAATCCTGCTTGTCTGTTCAAGGAGATTTAAAGCTTTAGAAGGCAGCAAGGTTAGAATTCTAAAGGAACAAGAAAATTGAATAAAAGGCCTTGATCATTAAACTAATCACTTAGGTGTCAGACTTCAACAAAAACAAACCTTCGCAGCTTAATTTTAATTATTTCATGCTATTTCAGGATTAGTTAATTAAGACAACCAAAGAACAGACATCTGGAGAGAAAAGCCTATTCTCATCAAAGATCTATAAGAATATACTGAAATCTCAACTGCTCAACTGATTAAGCAACAGAGAGCCTTTCTAATTACAGGGAAATAATTAAGGATAAATAATAGAACATGTGATTATGATAAATAGGGGAATCTGTAGCTGCATATCAGTATTCACGTAACACAAACAAATTTGCAAATCAAATAAAATCTGTAAATAAGTTGTAGGTAATTTATCTATAACTGTAGCCCCAAGTTTTAAAAAAACCCAAAATAAGAACAATTCAATGGGAAAGACTTTAAGCTATTATCACAATTTAGTGGAAAACTTCTGTTGGAGAAGAATTTACATCATATTAGCAGATCGCAGGAGGGACTATCATTCTTTAAGGGTAGCTTTGTCGTTATAGTGTTCCACACATGAATTCACTACCTTCCATCATACTCTCAGATGGTTTCACAATTACTTCTATGAACTTTCATAATGTGACTTACTGAAAGAGGGAGAAAAGAGGAAATTCAACACACTTGAAGCATACAGTACCTGATGAAATGTGACAGTGTCACTATAGGCTTTAGGTACCGTTTGTCAAGGAAGTCATCACCATTTATTGAAGGTGTACATCTTTCGATGCAAGGTTTGTCATAGACAAATAAAGTTGAGTAAAGGAAGATAGAGCATGCCTTTAACATGAATGCTTCCACCAACAGTGAGCAAAATTATGTATGGATTTGAGAGCCAAATTGCTCCCTTTCCTGCTGGAACCTTGTGCGATTCCAGTAAATATGTTAAAGAATCTCTCTGATTGGTGCTATAAAGCTGTAACTAACAGTAGGTGTCCTCAGTAAGCTATAGAAAAGATGCAGTTCTAGTCTCATGGAAGACAGTTCAAATCCTTCATATATATCAACATGTTTTAACAAAAGAATGGCTCCTAAAACTTAATCTTGTCAGTTTTAAAATGCTAAGTAGAATCAGTTGTGCAAATATTGTGAGAAAGAATGTTAAGAAAATGGTAGAAGATATCCATGGCATGGCACAATGTCCACTGAGCAATTCAAAACCAACTCAAAACAAATCTAACACATCCACATAATTGCACATTTTTAGTGCAGTCCCAACAACAATTTCATCAACATTCTCCCTGTGACTGCTGAACACGTCAGCTGACAGGGCTGCTGACTCCTCCACTCATTACCTAGGAAGGCACAAGTTGCCTTTGAATAACATTAGATGTTCCTCAATAGTGTCAAATATTTGTGACAAGTACCACAATGCAAGGTATAGTAAGTAAGCCTCCCCTTGCATTGTTCTTTGAAATGTAGCTCTCAGTCACTGGATTTCAAATCAAACTGCCTTTCTCCAATAGCAAAGAATATGATTCAAACATTACTAAATAGCAGAATAGATTAGGACATCCCTTACCCCAATATCTCTATGCCTTTGGCCTTTCAACTAAGCAGCAACACTCATTCACTCATTCTTATGAAGTTTTTCTGCTTGTTCTTAATGAAAAGTTCTGAATGTTAGATAGCTCAATTTTAAACTCTTTTTGCTTACTAACAGTTGCCTATACAGTATCAACATTACCTGCTCTCAGAATTTACCACAGCTTTTGAAGTTTAATACCTTGTCTGCTAGTTTCCTGCAATAGGAGCAATTTATTTTTTATGTTTATTCTTTATTTTCATTTAGGAATACAGCCCAGCTACAAGCCCTTCCAGCCCAATTTGCACCTGTGCGACCAATTGACCTGCTAACTTGTATGTCTTTGAAATGAGGGAAGGAACCAAAGCATCCGGTGGACACCCTTGCGGCCACAGAGAAAACACACAAACTCCCCACAGACAGTTGCAGGAACCAAACCCCGTTCGCTGGTGCTGTCAAGTATCACACTAAGTCCTTTCCCTCTGTGTCACTCCCTCCCCCTTAATTTTCTGTCAGTAGTTCACTTACTCCAAATTTACTGAAGATTGTCCATTATTTACAATTGTTTGTATTTTCCTCTGCCATGAATTTCAAAGTAAAATTTCAAAATTGAGGAGTTCAAGAAGTGCAAGAGAACACTTAAAAAGGAAATCAGGAGAGCTAAAAGAAGACATGAGCTTGCTCTTGCAGACAAGGTGAAAGAGAATACTAAGCGCTTCTGCAGATATATTAAGAGCATAAGGATATCAAGGGACAAAATTGACCCTCTGGAAGATCAGAATGGTAATCTATGAGTGGAACTAAAAGAGATGGGAGAGATCGTAAATAGATTTTTTGCATCTGTATTTACTCGGGGAACAGACAGTCTATAGCTGTGAAGCAATGCAGCAGTGAGGTCATGGACCCTATACAGAACATAGAGGACGACGTGTTTGTTGTCTTGAGGCAAAGTAGGGTTGATAAATCCCCAGGGACTGACAAGATGTTCCCTTGCACCCTGTGGGACGCTAGTGCAGAAGTCCCAGCAGAGGTACTTAAATCATCCTTAGCCACAGGGGAGGTGCTGGAGAACTGGAGGATAGCTAATGTTGTTCTGTAAGAAAAGCTCAAAAAGAAACCGGGAAATTACATACTAGTGAACCTGATAACAGTAGTGGGAAAGATATTCAAAGGTATTCTAAGGGACTGGGTAGACAGGACTGATTAGGGATAGTTAGCATGGCTTTGTGCGTCGTAAATCATGTCTAACCAATCTTGTAGAGCTTTTCGATGAAGTCACCAGGAAAGTTGTTGAAGTCAAGGCACAGGATGCTGTCTACATGGACTTTAGCAAGGCATTTGACAAGGTCCTGCTTGGGCGGTTGGTCAAGAAGATTCAGTCACTTGACATTCAACATGAGGTAGTAAATTGGACTAGACGTTGGCTTTGTGGGAGAAGCCAGAGAGTGGTAGTAATGTTTGTCTCCCTGACTAGAGGCCTGTGACTAGTGGGGTGCCGCAGGGATCGGTGGTGGATCCATTGTTGTTTGTCATCTTTACCAACAATCTGAATGATAATGTGGTTAACTGGATTAGCAAATTTGTGGATGATACCAAGACTGGGGGTGTGGTGGATAATGAGGAAGACTATCAAAGCTTGCAGCGGGATCTGGATCAACTTGAAAAAATGAGCTAAAAAATGGCAAATGGAACTTAATGAATACAAGTGTGAAGTGTTATACTTTACAAGGACCAAACAGGGTAGGTTTTTGAAGGTGAGCAGTAAGGCACTGAGGAGTGCAGTAAAACAGAGGGATCTGGGAATACATCTCCATAATTCCTTGAAAGTGTTGTCACACGTAGACAAAGGTTTTAAAGAAAGCTTTTGGCGCATTGGCCTTCATAAATCAATGATTTGAGTATAGGAGTTGGAATGTTATGTTAAAATAGTATAAAACATTGGTGAACCTAATTTGGAGTATTGTGTGCCGCTTGGATCACATACCTAGAGGAAATATGTAAATAAGATTGAAAGAGTGCAGAGTAAATTTACAAGGATGTTGCCAGGACTCAAGGACCTGAGTTATAGGTTGAATACTTTAGTACTTTTGCCCTAGAACATAGATAATTGAGGGGAGATCTGATAGAGGTAGACGAAATTATGAGGGGTATAGATGCAAGCAGGCTTTTTCCACTCAGGTCAGGTGAAACTACAACTAGAAGTCACAGGATAACGGTGAAAGGTGAAATGTTTAAGTGGAACATGACGGGAACTTCTTCACTCAGAG
This sequence comes from Mobula birostris, assembly GCF_030028105.1. NCBI lineage: Eukaryota > Metazoa > Chordata > Chondrichthyes > Myliobatiformes > Myliobatidae > Mobula > Mobula birostris. The sequence goes on along the minus strand of NC_092383.1, from coordinate 53,355,573 downwards.
GATGGTGAGGGCGTGGAACAAGCTGCTAGCTCAATCGGTGGATGCGGGGCCAATTTCAACATTTAAGATAAGTTTGGATAGGTACATGGATGGGAGGAGTATGGAGGGATATGGTCCTGGGGCAGGTCAATGGAACTAGGCTAATTAATGGTTCAACACAGACCAGAAGGGCCAAAGGGCCTGTTTCTGTGGTGTGGTGCTCTAAGACTCTATGATTCCAAGTGAAAGCAAGACCAGTTGACAAGATGTACGCAAAATGTTCCATAACACCATACAAACACTATCAGGCCAACTAGAACTATGCTCTTGATGGAGTGAGAATTATTTGTGGTGAATCTAAACACCCTTGCCAAGCACACAATCCTTAGGCTCTAGAGCAATAAATATCTCATTAAAAACAGAATAACTACTTGCATGCAGAACCACAGTACCTGTAAAGAATGTTACAAGAAACAAATTCAAGAATGGAAAAAATCTGTTTAAGTAAACAAGTAACTTGGAAAATGTCCACATCTTAGCCAAGAGAAAGATTGAACAACTTTGGAGATTCAAAAGACTCTGAAATAGAATTTAAAAATTTTATAATAAAGAAAGACTGTCCCGATGAAGTCAGGGAACATAATATCGAGTAGAGAAGAAATGCGAGACAGTTTGGAATAATGGTAAGCAAGAAGAGGAGAGATTTGCTGAAGAGAAGAAATATCATCCTGGTGTTTTCTCAGTGACAGTGCACACTGCTCCTTCCTCACAGCTCTGCTCCTGGAAGTAGGAGTAGGAGGGAAGGTAGGACCAGCAGCAGAACAATATCACATTATCTTTGCTCAGTGAGAATGAGAAAGGTATTCAGAGACAATCATGTCTTCTGCTCAATTACGGTAGGAGAATTGAGGTTAAATTTGATTAGTTGTCTAATTGGAAATTGCTTGTGGTAGAGATTTTTAACTCAAATATAATAGATCTGCTCAAGGAAACGATGAGTATTTATCCTATTTACAACTGCACTTTCTTGATTTAATGACGCTGATAGGATGTGGTAATGGTACAATAGGGACCAAGTGGTGATTTAAGATTTGCTTCGGGGCCTTACTAAGAGAGATAATGAGCAGAGACTGCATTCTTTTCCAACATTGTTTCTGCACCCCAGAGCTTGTGCTCCTCCTTGATCTTATAACCTTACCCGTGTGTGCCAAGGAACTGCAGTAAAACTAACTCAGCTCATGGAGCTCCTGTGTTATATATGAGGAATGGATGGAAAAGGACTTAACTTAGCTATATGGCATGCTTATCATATTGGTAAGAGTAGAGTTTAGTAAAAACCATATGAAGTGACAATACAATCAAAGGATGTAACATTATTTAAAAACACACACCATTTACAAAATGGAATGAAACTGAAATAAGGTCACTATAATCATGCTAACACCATCAAGAACAGGTTACTTTTGATCACTACCAAACAACATGTGCATGACTATCAGCCACTAATTGTAGTCATCTCCGCACTGACGGATTCATTCAAGGTAGCTGAAAATACAAAATTAGATACAACCAGTGGACAATCATTGCGTGCATTTTAGTTAGTGCTGGCAAACAAAGATGAAATTTTCCCAAAGAAATTGCATTTAAAAAGAACCAAATGGAATCTTTCAATATATGCTATTGTGACAGTAATTCCTAAGAATTTCAATTATAATAATGGAAGATCTGCAACATTTCCTACCATGTTGTAGCCATGTATTTGGATTCAGTCCTTTGCAGGTCAAAAACCCAGTGAGCAATTATTAAAATAATTGATAGAAGGACAAGAAGGGAGATGGGGAAGGACTTTTTTTAATCCAGGAGTTGATGGAACTCCAGAATCACTATCTAAAGGGCAATAGAGGTAGAAACCCTCATCATAGTTTAAAGCTAACTGTGACACAAAGGGTTATGAACCTAACAGTTGAAAATGGGATCAAATTGGATAGATCTGATATGGTGGGTCAAAGGCCTCTTTCTGTTTTGTAAATTTTCTATAATTCAAAGCTGTTTAGAAATTAGAAGACATTTTGCATCAGCACTTTGATCTCCCTGAACTTATTCCCAATTTAATGATAAAGTACATTGAAAAAAATTATCTCTGAAACATCATTCCTACAGTTTTGTTCGAAAAGCTCCAAACCTGGTACCTCTGTCTGCGACTGGACCCTCGACTTCCTAACCAGAAGACCACAACCTGTGCAGATGGGAAATAACATCTCCACCTTGCTGACAATCAATACTGGAGCACATCATGACTGTGTGGCTAGGCACAGCTCAAATGCCATCTATAAATTTGCTGATGATACAGCTATTGTTGGCAGAATTTCAGATGGTGACAAGAGGACATACAAGAGCAAGGTATGTCAGCTAGTTGAGTGGTGAACTTTGAACTTTAAACTGGTGTCAGAGCAACAAACTTGCATTCAATGACAGTAAGACCAAAGAACTGATTGTGCGCTTCAAGAAGGGTTTGACAAGGGAACACACTCAAAGAGGGATCATAAATGGAGAGAGTGAGTAATTTCAAGTTCCAGAGTGTGAATATCTTTGAGGATCTAACCTGGACCCAACATATCGATGTAGCTATAAAGAAGGCATGACAGTGGTTATACTTCATTAGGAGTTTGAGGAGATTTGGTATTCACAAATTTCTACAGATGTACCGTTGAGAGCATTCTAACTGGCTGCAACTGCACAGGATTGAAATAAGGTTCTTCTTCTCCTTCAGCTGTCCATCGATTTTCGATGATGACTGAGCCCTAGGCAAGGTTGAATGGAAGACTGGCAGTTGCCCATGCTGCAAGTCTCCCCTCTCCACACTACCAATGTTGTCCAAGGGAAGGGCACTAGGGCCGATACAGCTTGGCACCAGTGTCATCACAGAGCAATGTGTGGTTAAGTGCCTTGTTCAAGGACACAACACACTACCTCAGCTGAGGCTCGAACTAGCGACCTTCAGATCACTAGACCGATGCCTTAACCACTTGGTCACGTCCCAACACTAGATACAGAAATAAGATACAGAGACTTGTAAGCTCAGTCAACGCCAACATGGGCACCAGCCTCTGTAGTATCCAGGACATCTTCAAGCAGTGATGCCTCAAAATGGCAGCATCCATCAGAAAGGACCCCCATCACCCAGGTCATGCCTTGTTCTCAGTGTTACCATCAGGAAGGAGATACAGAAGACTGAAGGCACACACTCGGCGATTCAGGAACATTTTCTCTGCCATCCGATTTCTGAATGGACGTTGAACCCATGATACTACCTCAGTACTTTATTTCTATTTTTGCACTATTTATTTAATTTAGATATTTTATATATACATTTACTGTAATTCACAGCTTGTGTTTCTATTATTACGTATTGCATTGTAAAGATGTAAAGACATCAAATTTCACGACAAATGCCAGTAATATTAAACCTGACTCTGATTCTAATCACTACTGAAGTGATTTGATTTCCAAAGAATGTTGTTCTATTGCAGATAATGGAAAAAAAAACTGAGCAAAATGGAGACTTCACTTAAACTAAGACAATGCCTGATAGAAGATTTATAAAATATAAAGGGATTTCTACTGTAGTTGAATATGAAAAAGGACAGAAAATATAAATACAAGATATTTTGCAGATGTTGGAAATTCTAAGCAACACACACAAAATGTTGAAAAACTCAGCAGGTCAGGCAGCATCTGAGAGGAATAAGCAGTCAATATTTCAGGCTAACACTCCTTCATAATCCTTCTCCTCCCCCCACCTTCTTATCCCAGCTTCTTTCCCCCTCCTTTTCAGTCCTGAGAAGGGTTTCGACCCAAAATGTCAATTGTTTATTCCTGTCTATAGATACTGCTTGAACTACTGAGTCCCTCCAGCATTTTGTGGACAAAATATAAATAATGAATTTCCAAACAAAATCTGAAGGAAATCACTTACAGCGAGTGATGAGAATAAAGAATGTAAATTGGTTGAAGCAGGCGGCATTTTTTAAACTTACAGGATATATAGGGACAAAATGAATTAATGGTTACAATAGATGACCCATGTGTTTAGCTACCGTTGCTCTGGACTGGTTCAGACATAGACCCTATTCCCAAGCAGTAGGTTCAATGGAATTGTACATAAAACATATCACTTTTTCAAACAAAGATTGGAGCATGTTGCTTACATGAAGGTCAGCATGGTGTGTACTGCCAAGATCTAAGTTGAAGCAGTTGAACTTCATTCAGAACAGAAACTAATTCTTAGTTACTGTTTTTGGGTCAGAGAAATTCAGTGCTCAAAACTACAGAGTAAATTACAAAGGAAAAAATCCCCTTCAAGCCGCTTTCAAAACAAGTCTCATCAGTACCCAAATGCTTCCTGACAACAATAAGTTTTCAAACTGTGAATCTGCAAGTTTTCTCGGCAACTCTGTGGTGTGTTTAAAGGAGCATTAAGTCAGGCTGTTTAATGATGGGATTATGAACATTTCATTGGAGAGCCACAGCTATTGGATTCAGTAACACAAAGGTGGAAAGACTGTGCACCATTAAATAGATCTTGCACAAGAATTGGTCTTTCAGAACGCATAAATGATACTGGGTAAGAAAAGGACAGGACAGATGGATTCTGGAACAGAGAGAATGGGTTTAGGGTAGAGGTGGTGGGGTGAGGGAGGAGATGGTATGGTGGGTGATAGAAAGTCAGGGACTGGAAAATGGTAGTTGGTTGAGATTGAGGTTGATAGTTGGGCTTACATTTGGCAGTGGGTCTGACAGGGGCAGATGAGGTATGGAGGGATAGTGTGATCAGTAGTTTGAGCTGGAGCTGGTGGCCAAGCAATGTGCTGATCAATAATAGTGGTGGAGGTCTCGTAATAAAGGAAGTGCAAGAGATTGATAGATTAATTGGTAGAGATAGTTCAATAAATGCTTGAGATTGGCATTCAGGGTGTTGATAAAGCCTGCGAGGATGGTCTGCTGGCCTCATCGGTCATCCATGCATGGGAGAAGATTACTGACATCATTGGACATATCTGGGCTTGTGCACACATGTGTGTGTGTATATGCATCAGGCACACAGGAAGCCTGAAGAGAAATCACAAACTGTGTAATCCATAATAAGGTTCTGATTTTCCATTATGTTTTATTTCTCACTGAAACTGAATTATGTGGAGCAAACAAGCACAATTCTACTCTTTCCACCACCTTGGCAGCTTTCTGTCCCTGTCTGTACCCATCCATATAGTTCCTGAAGAAGGATTTGCCTAAGACCAACAAAGACTCTTGTGATTAGAATGACAAAGTTTGAACATCACTGAAATTGATCTTTACCACTGAGCTTTACGAAGGCTTAATTATGTTTCAGATGTTGGAATGGATCTGTGTTACATATTCTTTACTGTGATATTTCTGTTATGTTAGCAGGAATATCTTCAGTAGCTGCTTTGCTTAACCTGATGTCTCAGAAAGAAGCAGATAGAGCTGAAAAATAGGCAGCAACACTTTACTGCTTTAATTTCAGGGTAACAGAGTAAATTCATTTTACTGTAAAAAAAAACAAGAAATACAAACTAAAGTGAATATCTCTTCCCCAGGTGGGATAAAAAGTTACCTACCAGCAGACTTGGCTTCAACCACAGAAGACACACCTTGCCAAAACAAGGTAAGAACATATGAGCAGAAGTCCATTTGGCCCTTCTTATCCACTCTGACATACAATAAGATTGTAATTAATCCATTATCTCGGTGCTACTTTCTGTTTTAGCCAGCCGGTGGTGTGGTGGTATCCACACTGGACTTCGAAGCAAGTGGTCCAGGGTTCGAATCTGGCCGGCACCTCCCACGCTTGAGCGTCGAGCTAGCAACTTGGCCTCGTAAAAAGTAGACAAAAATGCTCAAGAAGCAGGAAAGTTGCTGCCTGATCCGCCACAACAACTTTCTATATCAACCCCAGATTCCTCAATGTAAAAAAAACTCTCCATCACTGTCTCAAATATATTGAGCAACTGAGTCACTGCAGCCCACTATCATCCAGTGAAGAAATTGTTTCTCAATCATGAGGAAATCTGCAGATGCTGGAAATTCAAGCAACACACACAAAAAATGCTAGTGAGCGCAGCAGGCCAGGCAGCATCTCTAGGAAGAGGTACAGTCGACGTTTCGGGCTGAGACCCTTCGTTGGGACTAACTGAAAGAAGAGATTTGAGTGCGGCTTCATCTTGACAGTAGAGGAGGCCGTGGATAGACATATCAGAATGGGAATGGGATGTAGAATTAAAATGTGTGGCCACTGGGAGATCTTGCTTTCTCTGGCGGACAGAGCGTAGGTGTTCAGTGAAACGGTCTCCCAACCTGCGTTGAGTCTCGCCAATATATAGAAGGCCATATCGGGAGCACTGGACGCAGTATATCACCCCAGCTGACTCACAGGTGAAGTGTCACCTCACCTGGAAGGACTGTCTGGGGCCCTGAATGGTGGTAAGGGAAGAAGTGTAAGGGCATGTGTAGCACTTATTCCGCTTACAAGGATAAGTGCCGGGAGGGAGATCGGTGGGAAGGGATGGGGGGGTGAATGGACAAGGGAGTCGCGTAGGGAGCGATCCCTGCAGAGAGCAGAAAGGGGGGGTAGAGGGAAAGATGTGCTTAGTGGTGGAATCCCGTTGGAGGTGGCGGAAGTTACGGAGAATTATATGTTGGACCCGGAGGCTGGTGGGGTGGTAGGTGAGGGCAAGGGGAACCCTATTCCTAGTGGAGTGATGGGAGGATGGGTTGAGAGCAGATGTGCGTGAAATGGGAGAGATGCGTCTGAGAGCAGAGTTGATGGTGGAGGAAGGGAAGCCCCTTTCTTTAAAAAAGGAAAACATCTCCTTTGTCCTCGAATGAAAAGCCTCATCCTTCGTCCTAGAATGAAAAGCCTCATTTCTCAATACTTGTTTTGAGACTGCAATCTCCAGTCCTGGGCACAGCAGCCAAAGGAAACCTATACTTCCATCTTCTCTATCAAATTCCATAGGAAATTTGTACTTTGCAATGCTATCACCTCTTTTCCTCCCGTTCTTCATAGAATAAAGGCCCGGTCTGTTTAATTTCTCCTTTTGGATTAATATCCCCTTCACCAACATTTACCCTGTTCCCTTTTCTGATACAGGACATATATGTAGTGCCATAAAGGTTCTCAACCCCATTGCATTCCAGCAGTTCTCCTACTGGAATTTTACAATGAATTAAAACCGGTAAGATATGTTTTAGCCAGGGATGCGATTGAACTCCAACCCCAGACAGAAAAAACTAGTCATCATGGAAACTGCCCAAAAACACAAGAAAATAGGAGCAAAAGTAGGCCATCTGGCCCCTCAAACCTGCCCTGCCATTCATTGTGATCAGGGCTGATCTATAGTGGCCTAAACTTCTGTCCAAGTTCCCCATACCATTAGAAACCATAGAAACCACAGCACAGAAACAGGCCCTTTGGCCCTTCTTGGCTGTGCCGAAGCATTTGCTGCCTAGTCCCACTGACCTGCACACGGACCATATCCCTCCATACACCTCCCATCCATGTATCTGTCCAATTTATTCTTAAATGTTAAAAAAGAACCCGCATTTACCACCTCGTCTGGCAGCTCATTCCATATTCCCATCACTCTCTGTGTGAAGAAGCCTCCCCTAATGTTCCCTTTAAACTTTTCCCCCCTCACCCTTAACCCATGTCCTCTAGTTTTTTTCTCCCCTTGCCTCAGTGGAAAAAGCCTGCTTGCATTCACTCTATCTATACCCATCATAATTTTATATACCTCTAGCAAATCACCCCTCATTCTTCTACACTCCAGGGAATAAAGTCCTAACCTATTCAACCTTTCTCTGTAACTGAGTTTCTCAAGTCCCGGCAACATCCTTGTAAACCTTCTCCGCACTCTTTCAACCTTATTTATATCCTTCCTGTAATTTGGTGACCAAAACTGAACACAATACTCCAGATTCGGCCTCATCAATGCCTTATACAACCTCATCATAACATTCCAGCTCTTATACTCAATACTTCGATTAATAAAGGCCAATGTACCAAAAGCTCTCTTTACGACCCTATCTACCTGTGACGACACTTTTAGGGAATTTTGTGTCTGTATTCCCAGATCCCTCTGTTCCACTACACTCCTCAGTGCCTTACCATTAACCCTGTATGTTCTACGTTGGTTTGTCCTTCCAACGTACAATACCTCACACTTGTCTGTATTAAACTCCATCTGCCATTTTTCAGCCCATTTTTCCAGCTGGTCCAAGTCCCTCTGCAGGCTCTGAAAACCTTCCTCACTGTCTACTACACCTCCAATCTTTGTATCATCAGCAAATTTGCTGATCCAATTTACCACATTATCATCCAGATCATTGATATAGATGACAAATAACAATGGACCCAGCACTGATCCCTGTGGCACACCACTAGTCACAGGCCTCCACTCAGAGAAGCAATTTTCTACCACCACTCTCTGGCTTCTTCCATCGAGCCAATGTCTAATCCAATTTACCACCTCTCCGTGTATACCTGGTGACTGAATTTTCCTAACTAACCTTCCATGCGGGACCTTGTCAAAGGCCTTACTGAAGTCCATGTAGACAATATCCACTGCCTTCCCTTCATCCACTTTCCTGGTAACCTCCTCGAAAAACTCCAACAGATTGGTCAAACATGACCTACCACGCACAAAGCCATGTTGACTCTCCCTAATAAGCCCCTGTCTATCCAAATGCTTGTAGATTCTGTCTCTTAGTACTCCCTCCAATAACTTACCTACTACCAACGTTAAACTCACCGGCCTATAATTTCCCGGATTACTTTTCGATCCTTTTTTAAACAACGGAACAACATGAGCCACTCTCTAATCCTCCAGCACTTCACCCGTAGGTAGCGACATTTTAAATATTTCTGCCAGGGCCCCCGCAATTTCAACACTAGTCTCCTTCAAGGTCCGAGGGAACACTCTGTCAGGTCCCGGGGATTTATCCACTTTAATTTTCCTCAAGACAGCAAGCACCTCCTCCTTTTCAATCTGTACAGTTTCCATGGTCTCACTACTTGATTCCCTCAATTCTATAGATTTCATGCCAGCTTCCTTAGTAAATACAGACGCAAAAAACCTATTTAAGATCTCCCCCATTTCCTTTGGTTCCGCACAAAGCCGACCACTCTGATCTTCAAGAGGACCAATTTTATCCCTTACAATCCTTTTGCTCTTAATATACTTGTAAAAGCTCTTTGGATTATCCTTCACTTTGACTGCCAAGGCAACCTCATGTCTTCTTTTAGCCCTCCTGATTTCTTTCTTAAGTATTTTCTTGCACTTCTTATACTCCTCAAGCACCTGATTTACCCCCTGTTTCCTATACATTTCATACAACTCCCTCTTCTTCTTTATCAGAGTTGCAATATCCCTTGAGAACCAAGGTTCCTTATTCCTATTCAATTTGCCTTTAATCCTGACAGGAACATACAAACTCTGCACTCTCAAAATTTCCCCTTTGAAGGCTTCCCACCTACCAATCACATCTTTGCCAGAGAACAACCTGTCCCAATCCACACTTTTAGTCCTTAGTCTTTCAAATAGTTATCTATCTCCACCTTAATAATCCAGTCTCCACCAGCTTTGAGACAGATAATTTAGAGACTCAGTACCCTATGTGGGAATGAAGTTTTAAATGACAAGCTCTTCACTTTGTGGCTATGTCTTCTATTTTTGTGACCCTTCTGATCAAATATATTTTAAGAACACCCCTCAATCTTCTTCACCTCAAGCAATACAATTCCAAACTGTCTATCCTTTGCTCAATGAATTTTGCAAAATTTGAGAAAAATATTAGTGAGATCAGTTACCACATCACTTTTTCAACATAGTTTAAGAACACAAATTTGATCCTAGTGTTGAAGATGCAACAGGCTCAGTTTATGCACACTAACCGAATGTGTTTTACGTATGGATGATTCTCTGAATCATACTGCTTCATACTAAACTCCATGGTTAGTCTTTGTGTGGGCAAATAAACAGCAATATTACCAGAAATCACGATGACACAACAAGTGTTGCTTTTATGAAATTTTCCTCGTGCAGCCAAGAAAAACCATTTCGTAGGTACAAGACAAAGCAGCATCTGGTGTCTATGCTGATCAACAGACAGGATGAACAGAAACTTTCCCAATGCTTACAAAAATTGCAGCATGACCCCAACAAACAGTAGATTGTATCAGATGTACTGTGGCAAGCTCCAAGTGAGTCACACTAAAGCAAGACTTGTGTCTAGTGCAGTTCACCTTCCAATCATTGCTGGCCATTAAGGTCAGTTAAACCACACAAAAAAGCCACAATTCCAAGGATGATGCATTGACCAAACATGTCATTCCTTGGCTGGCAAGGTAGCAAATGTGTTCAGGAAGTTCCACTGAGTTAGATTTCCAAATGAAACATGCAAACCTGTTTTGTGAGAGTAAGAGGAAGGATTTCGGATTCAATTACATGTGTAATTTTAAACCTCTCAGATTGGACTTTAAACCTAAACACTGAGGCCACTTTTAACTTGCACCAGCCTAATACAACTCACAAGAATGAATATTCTGCAGTGTGTGAAAATTACCGCATTGAAGAACACTGCAGAGAAATGTTAGAATACAACAGCACACAAGTAGAATATGCTTTATTATCACTGACATGTGTCATGAAATTTGTTGTTTTCAGCAGCAGCAGTGCAGTCGAAGACATAAAAATTGCAATAAATGGCAAAAATAAACAAATAGTGCAAAAAGAGGAATAACAAGGTTGTGCTCAACGTAGCCCAATTGCCACATGAATATAGTTAAGATACTCGCAAGGAGATGAATTCAGTCCAAAACCAACTTTTTGCTTAAAGAATCGTGGAATTTCACAGCACAGAAATAGGGCCCAACAGCCCACTACATGTATGCCAACCTTTTTGCAAATCTACACTAATCCCATTTGGTGGCATTAGATCCATATCCTTCGATGTCTAAACGTGTCTTAAAAATCGTGATGATATCTGATTCTTCTCATTCCTCTAACAGCAAATAACAGATATCAATCACTCTGAATGTACAAAGCATTCCCCTCAAAATCCATTTAAAACACCTTCCTCTAACTTTAAACCTATGCTATCTTATTTAGAATTTCTAAGCTAATCATGGAGGCAGATTATTAAATAGTTAATGAGAGGATAAGGTCAATAATATGTCAATCATTATAGAGACAAGGTTGTGAATGGCAAAGGCACAAGCAGCGAAGTTCAGCCAGAAGTGATAAGTGACTAATCTATTTTGTCTTCCTCGTAAGATCACCACCAGCACAGAAACCAGTCTTCAGCCCATCTATTTCACTCCACATAATAAATGACTAGAAGGACAGGACACAGCAAAAGCTATGAGACCAGACAACATCCCTGTGGTAGTACTGAATGAGCTGTGACTCGACTGCCTCCAGTGCAGCCACAACACAGACATTTACACATCAATGTGGAACATTGCCCAGGTATGTCCACTTCAATGAAAGCAAGGCAAGTGCAGTCCAATATAACTAATACTCTCAGTAATGGAAGCTGGCAATCAAATGGCATTCATCCATGGATAATCTGCATAGAAAACTCAGCTCAGTACTGCATCCCTGCTTTATATCTCCCGGAGTAAGATGTAAATTCCAAAGGAGAGGTGAGAGTGACTGTGCTTGTCTCAAGGCAGCATTTGGTTGTGTGGCAAGGAGCAAGAAGCCAATAGATATCCCGGGGAAACCACCAGAAGATGGAGTTACATACATGTCAGATGAAGAAAGCTTGCACCTCCATAATGTCAACACAGGAGCTCCTGAGGTGGGTATCCAAGGCCCAAGCATCTTCAGCAGTCTCACCAAAGACCTTCCTTTCAGAAGTGTGGATGTTTTTTATGTGTGCATTATATTCAATATTGTTTGCAAATCCTCCATAAGTAAAGTAGTCCATGTCTATAATGAACAAGATCTGGACAACTTTCAGGAATGGGCTAATAAGCTGTAAGTATACACCACAAAACACCTGTCTCTGTTGTCTGGCACATTTGTAGTAGACATTTTACTTACTAAGAGGAAGTTAAACCACTTACTTGGTGTGACCATCACTGAGTCTCCAACCAGTACGCTCTGGAGGTCACCGTTTACCAGAAACCTAACTAGACCAGCCTTATAAATACTGTATCCAAAGTAAACAGTCCCCTGGAACAAAACAAGTAGGCAATCTCAAACTCTTGAAGTTGCTACTTCTCTACAGTGTAAAGTCAGTGATGTGCAAATGCACAGTCCTTGGAGTGCCAATCTCTGACCAGATGGTGAAGAGAGTCTAGTGGATTTACGTACAGATATAGTTCTGTTGGATATCCAGAGCATTGAAAGGCAGAATGACTTGCTTCAGCTGTGTCTAAGTAGATAGGGTTTCTTGCACGAAAAAGGCACTGGTCAAGAAGATGGTAAGAGCAGCAAAGAATTATTTATTTTGTATGAAGGGGGATAGTGAGATGAAAGGAAAGTGGAACATGAGAAGAACATATATGAACATATCACTGACTGTGATAATCTCTGAGTCTTCGGTGACTGTGACAATGAACACTCTGTGACTATGATGAACACCTGTATTCCCTTCAATCTATAGACATGATGGGGCCACACCAGTCTGCTGCTGCACCCTGCAGTTACTAACTTTCGGTAGGTAAGTGCTTTGTGTCACTTCTAAGTTATATGTGTGCCATGACTGCTGCGAAGGTGTGTAAGTTTGAAACGTGTCTGTCAGCTATGTACATGAGCACACTTCAGACAGCGCAGCTATTAGAAATGTTGATGAAGGAACGTGTAAGGTGAGGGTAGAGCTGTGTTGAATAGGATCAAACTGTGGTGAAACTCTAACTGTGCACCTGCTGGTAATTCAAACTTGCTGATGTCTTCACCAGTATCAACCTTGTATGTGAGGTCATTAAAATCCTCACATTCCTGGCGTTCAACCCCTTGGGCACCCAAGCAGAACCTCCCTCTTGCTATTCATTGTTGCAAGTCTTTAGGTAAATGGCTACATGCAGCATGTATGCATGTGACAGAATTGAGTACTGTATATTAAAAAATCAGCATCTGTTCTGGAGCTCCTGCTGCCGCCCAGAATTGATTTACTGCAGCACTCACCAGCTCTACAACAGTCAATCACAGGCCACCTCCCAATTCAATACAGCTCGTGATAAGTAAAGCACACAATATCTGGCATGAGAAAAATAAAAGGTGCTTTGATGAGGATAACAATAGCTGCCAGGATGCAGTGATTGACTGCACTGAACACAGAGGCTGAAACTCTGCTGCAGGGGAAGGGGAAATGACTGAGACACTGAAACTTTGGTGAAACTTAATGCATAATGTATAGCCACTGACAAGTAAAAAGGCAGCAGTGGTCACTGAAAGGGAAAGTGAGGTTCCAATAACGAGAGAAAACACAGGAGAACTAACTACAACAAAACTGACATTTCTGGAACAGAACAAAAATAGAGGAAATTACAATCGAATATCTGAATCTTCTACAGGACACGTGGAGAGAACAGAAATGCTGCTTGATGCAAACAGTACTTTGGAAATGGACAGCACTGAAGATGCGTAGGCACAGTATCCCAATGTAATGCCAATAAGTGGCTACTCTGCATGTAGCTCTAATGGGAACCATCAGGTATTCCCACTGAGGACGTGAACAACTGAAATCACAACCACGGGTACCTCAGTAAACAACATAATTTTAATACGTTTACAAAATCTATTGATCCTCAAAATCAACAGACCCCAAAATGACAGACTCAGGTTTAAGAAAACAGAGGCGGGGAAGATGTGCTGGGCTACAGCTATGATTGAAACATAGAGGCATTAAGCTCCAACTCTTGCTGCCAAAGATACAGTTTCCGAAAAATAAAACTGAAGACCTCAAAGAAAGATTGCAATACTACAGGGACATAAGGAACTGTGCATTCTTTGCTTCACAGAAACATGGCTCACATCCGGGATTTCAGATGTCACACTGCAGCCCAGTGGCTTCATCATTCTCTGCAAAGACAAGTCAGTTGAGCCTTTTAAAGGTGGGGGGGGGGGGGAGTGTGGTAAACCATGTATATATGTTGTAACTCGGTTACCTGTCTGGACACACCTCTGCTGACTGCCCCTGTGACTCCTCCCACAGAGTCCTGTATAAAGGTGTTCGTCTTGCCCCTCCCCCTCAGTCCGGGGGCAGACACTCACTGTGGAGGTCGTATTGTACAGCGAATAAAAGCCTTTCAGTATTTTACCAAACCTCAGTCTTTTGGAGTAATTGAAGCTGCTTCAATTTTATTCGCTGTACATTTTAAAACATGGAACAGGCCCTGAGACCAGAAAAATTAGACCTCCATCCGCAAATGCCTGACGCTGGAAACGCTTTCGAACTCTGGCTGGCCTGCTTCAAAGCGTATCTAGAGGAGATTAAAGCGACCGACCCCGTAGCGAAGCGTAGAGTTCTACTCTCCAGGGTCAGTCCACGGGTTTATTCGCTAATCAGAGACCAGCCGAACTACGACGGCGCGATGAACGCACTCAAAAGACAATACCTGCGGCCGATAAACAGCGTCTATGCTCGGCATCACTTAGCGACACGGCAACAACGGTCTGGGGAATCGAGTGCTGAGTTTGTCCGGGCCCTACGGACGCTCGTGCGAGCCTGCAATTGCCAGGAGCTGACGGCGGCGCAGCATGCAGAACTCCTAGTGAGAGACGCCTTCGTCACGGGGACCAGGTCAGTGTACGTGCGCCAGCAGCTGCTGGAAAAAGCCGATCTTACCCTAAGTTCGGCGATCGAGCTGGCTGATACGTTGGAGGCTGCTCTGCATAACTCCGAGGCTCTCCAGGCACGCGATCCCCCGATGGCCTCATGGGTGCCGCAGACCCCGCAACCCGCCGGCGAATCGACCTCAGCTGCCGCCAGTCGTGAGTCCGCGAAGTGCTACTTCTGCGGACTGGAGAAGCACCCCCGGAAACGCTGCGCGGCCCGACAAGCTACCTGTTCCAGCTGCGGAAAGAGGGGCCACTTCGCCAAGGTCTGTAAGTCAAAACCGCGAGCGGGATCAAGCAGCACCGCGTGCGAGACGTGGGGGTCACCATCTTCCCTGCACACTGCCACCACGTGCGAGACATGGAGGCCGCCATCTTGCCTGCTGCCATCTTCCCTGCACGCCACCACCACGTGTGAGATATGGGGGCGGCCATCTTGGTCGGCGCCACCTCCCACCGCCTACGACCAACGGGTGCTCACGGGGCACCCCACCACGCCAGACCAAGACAGAGACCCCACCCTGGCTTCCGTGACCCTCGACCAAAGCGCTCCCCACCAGCTCGCAATGTCAATGATGGACATCCTGGTGGAGGGGCACAGGACAAGCTGCCTGTTTGACACAGGCAGCACAGAGAGTTTTATCCACCCGGCCACGGTGCAGCATTGTGGACTCATGATACGGCCGGTAAGTCAGAGGGTCACCATGGCCTCCAGGTCGCATACAACAGACATCCGGGGGGGTTGTATAGCGACACTAGTGGTGCAGGGCACAGAATATCGGGACTTTACGTTACTGGTCTTGCCTCAACTTTGTGCCCCTGTGCTGTTGGGGTTGGATTTCCAGAGCCACCTGAAAAGCATGATAATGAAGTATGATGGGCCCCTCCTGCCAATTACTGTCATAAATCCCCTGTTTTGTAGAGATATGTCACGTACCCCGCTACTGACCACACACACACACCGACCCGCTCATCCCACCCAACATCATGCCAACTGCCACACTACCGACACCACTTGCAGCCTCTCCACCCTCAGGATCCCTCCCCCACCGCTGTTCGCCAACCTGACCCCCGACTGTAAACCTGTGGCAACTAAAAGCAGGAGGTACAGCACGGGGGACAGAGCTGTCATTAAGTCGGAGGTGCAGCGGCTGCTCAGGGAGGGGGTCACTGAGGCAAGCACAAGTCCTTGGAGGGCGCGGGTGGTGGTTGTTCGGAACGGGGAGAAGAATAGGATGGTCGTGGACTATAGCCAGACCATCAACAGGTTCACGCAGCTCGATGCGTACCCTCTACCCCGCATCGCAGATATGGTCAATCAGATAGCACAGTACAAGGTGTACTCGACCATAGACCTAAAATCCGCTTACCATCAGCTCCCCATCCGCCGGGAGGACCGCCCTTACACTGTCTTCGAGGCAGACGGCAGGCTTTATCAATTCCTGCGCGTCCCCTTTGGTGTCACGAATAGTGTATCTGTCTTCCAGAGGGCAATGGACCGGATGGTGGACCAGTGCCAACTGAAGGCCACGTTCCCATATCTGGATAACATCACCATCTGCGGTCACGACCAGCAGGATCACGACAACAACCTCCAAAAATTTCTCCAAGCAGCCAAATCTTTCAACCTCACCTATAACAAGGACAAGTGTGTATTTGGGACCACCCGACTTGCTATCCTTGGATGTGTCGTTGAGAATGGAGTCATTGGCCCTGACCCCGACCATATGCGCCCCTTGTTGGAACTCCCTCTTCCCAATACCCTCAGAGCCCTCAAAAGGTGCCTGGGCTTCTTTTCATATTACGCCCAATGGGTCTCTAACTATGCAGACAAGGCCCACCCCCTGGTCAAGTCCACCACATTCCTCCTCTCTGCCGAGGCCCACACGGCCTTCAACCGCATAAAAGGGGACATTGCCAAAGCAGCAATGCATGCGGTGGATGAGGCCATTCCCTTCCAAGTAGAGAGTGACGCCTCCGACTTTGCGCTCACTGCTACCATCAACAAAGCAGGAAGACCAGTGGCGTTCTTCTCCCGTACCCTTCAAGGCCCTGAAATTCGGCACTCTGCGGTAGAGAAAGAGGCCCAGGCCATAGTGGAAGCTATAAGGCACTGGAGGCACTATCTTGCCGGCAAAAGGTTCACCCTGCTAACTGACCAGCGCTCAGTCGCATTCATGTTTAATAATCAGCAGCGGAGCAAAATCAAAAATGATAAAATTCTGAGGTGGAGAAGAGAACTCTCCACCTACAACTATGACATCATGTACAGGCCTGGGAAGCTCAACGAGCCCTCCGATGCCCTATCCCGGGGAACATGCGCCAGTGCGCAGATCGACTGGCTATACGCCCTACATGTAGACCTTTGCCACCCGGGAGTCACCCGGCTTTTCCACTTCGTGAAAGCCCAGAACCTGCCTTACTCCCTTGAGGAGATCAGGATGATGACCAAGGACTGCCAAGTCTGCGCAGAGTGCAAACCGCACTTCTACCGACCCGAAAAGGCACCACTCATCAAGGCCACCCGCCCCTTTGAGCGACTGAGTGTTGACTTTAAGGGCCCCCTTCCCTCCACCGGCCGCAATGTGTACTTTCTTAACGTAATTGACGAGTACTCGCGGTTCCCCTTCGCCATCCCCTGCCCCGACACCACTACCACGTCAGTTATAAAAGCCCTGCGCAAGCTCTTCACTCTGTTCAGGTACTCATGCTATATCCACAGTGACAGAGGGTCCTCGTTTATGAGTGACGAGCTGCGCCAATTTCTACTGGCTAGGGGAATTGCAACCAGTAGGACCATGAGCTATAATCCCCGGGGGAATGGACAGGTAGAGAAGGAGAATGGCACAGTGTGGAAAGCCACACTCTTAGCCCTCAAGTCAAAGGGACTGCCGGTCTCCCGCTGGCAGCAAGTCCTTCCCGAGGCACTCCACTCCATCCGCTCCCTGTTATGCACGTCCACCAATGCCACCCCTCATGAGCGGCTCTTTTCTTTTCCCAGAAAATCGACCACTGGAACCACCCTATCACCTTGGCTGACGTCCCCGGGACCAGTGCTGCTCCGGAAACATGCGAGGAGCAATAAATACTTCCCGATAGTCGAGAGGGTTCACTTACTTCATGCGAACCCCCAGTATGCCTACATGGTTTTACCTGATGGGCGGGAGGACACGGTCTCCATCCGCGACCTGGCGCCCGCAGGAGCTCCGGGCCCCTACCCTGAACACTCTGTGGTGACCATTGACCCCATACTCACCAATGTATGTACCTACGAGACACCGTGCACCCCAAACCCTATACAGACACCACACGACACTCCCATACCGGGCGCGACGCACACGCACGAGGGATTACCGACGCCTAACGTGCTGGCACCTGAAGTCAGGCCGGAGCCAGCACAACCGCCATCGCCGGTGCAATCACCGCCGGTGCTACGTAGATCACAGCGACGGACTCGACCGCCTGATAGACTTAACCTGTAAACATACTTCTTGTAAATATTGTCAATCACTTCACCCCGCGGGACTCTTTTTTAAAAAAAGGAGGGGTGAATGTGGTAAACCATGTATATATGTTGTAACTGGGTTACCTGTCTGGACACACACCTCTGCTGACTGCCCCTGTGGCTCCTCCCACAGAGTCCTGTATAAAGGTGTTCGTCTTGCCCCTCCCCCTCAGTCCGGGGGCAGACACTCACTGTGGAGGTCGTATTGTACAGCGAATAAAAGCCTTTCAATATTTTACCAAACCTCAGTCTTTTGGAGTAATTGAAGGTGCTTCAGGGAGTACGCTTCATTATTAAATCATTGTGATGCACGGACACGGCGGTCCTGTCTCAGCCCTGCTCACTCAAACTGGAACATCTAGCAGTCAAGTGTCTACATATTATCTGCTGAGGGATTCTTTCCGCCATCATCTTGGTAGCAGTGTACATTCCACCTTAGGACTACGTCAGACAAGCACTGGAAAAGCTGAGCACCATGATCAGCAACCACGAAATACTGCGCCCTAATGCTTTCACTATCACCTTGAGGGATTTCAACCAATCTCCGAACAGCTACCGCCAACATATCACCTGTGGAACCAGAGGAGCCGACACATTTGACCACTGTTATACTACCACACCCGCATCTTGGAAAGTCCGTTCACCTGGCTGTACTTCTACTCCCAACGTATAAGCAGAGACTAAAGACTGCAGCACCAGAGGTGAGAACCAAGAAGGTATGGTCATGGGAGGACAAAGAGCACTTACAGGACTGTGGTGAGTCAGTGGACAGGACAATATTCAGGGATTCAAGTTCAGGTCTGAGTGAATGCACCACAGTTCTCACCGACTTTATGAAGACCTGTGTGGATGAGTGTGAGCCTTTGATAACATACCGGACGTACCCAAGCCAAAGCCATGGATGAACCAGGAGATTCATAATCTGCTGAGGGCTAGATCTGTGGCATTCAAGACCAGTGATCCAGAACTATACAAGTCCAGGTACGGCCTATGGAAGGTTCTTTTAAGAGCCAAAAAAAAAGACAATTCCAATTGAAGTTAGAAACGGAATCAGCTCTGGCAGGGTTTTCAGGCCACTACTCCCTACAAGGCAAAACCAACATCGTCAATGGCAGTGAAGCTTCACTACTAGATGAGTTCAACCTCCTCTGAAAGGGAGAATCCCTGTGCAAACCCCTGCAGTACGTGCAGACCCTGTAGCCTCTGTCTCGTCAGAACTTTCTCAGGAGGGCTTCTGGCTCTGATGGTGTAACTGGCACAGCACTGAAAACCTGTGCCAAACAAATGATGGGACTGTTCAAGGACATTTTCAATCTCTCACTGCTGCAGTCGGAGGTTCCCACCTGCTTCAAAATGGCAACAAACATACCAGAGCCCGAGAAGAACTGATTGAGCTGCCTCAAGACTATATATCCATAAGACATAGGAGTAGAATTAGGCCATTCGGCCCATTGAGTCCATTTCCCTCTTAACCCCATTCTTCTTTCTTCTCTCCATAACCTTTCACTCCCTGACTAATCAAGAATATATCAACTTCTGCCTTAAATACACCCAATGACCTTGCCTCCACAGCTGCCTATGGTAACAAATTCCACAGATTCACTACCCTCTGGCTAAAGAAATTCCTCCTCATCCCCATTCTAAATGGACACCACTCTATTCTGAGGCTGTGCCCTCTGGTCCTCAACTTCCCCATATAGGAAACATCCTCTCCCCATCCACTCTATCTAGGCCTTCCAACATTCGATAGGTTTTGATGAGATCCTCCCTCATTCATCTAAATTCCAGCAAGTGAAGGCCCAGAGGCATCAATCGCTCCTCATATGATAAGCCTTTCATTCCCAGAATCGTTCTCCTGAACCTCCTTTGGTCACTATCCAATGTCAGCACATCCTTTCTTAAATAGGGTCCCAAACCCACTCACAATACTCCAAGTGATGCCTTACCTCTGCCTTATAAAGCCTCAGCTTCCAGTCCTCGAAATGAATGCTAACATTGTATTTGCCTTCCTTACCACTGACTCAGTTTGCAAGTTAGCCTTCAGGACATCTTGCATGAGAACTTCCAAGTCCCTCCGCACCTCAGATATCTGATTTTTCTGTCTCCATGCTCCATGCTTTTATACCTTCTACCAAAGTGTATGACCATACACTTCCCAACACTGTATTCCACTTGTCACTTCTTTGCCCATTCCTCTAATCTGTCTAAATCCTTCTGCAGACACCCTGCTTCCTCAACACTACCTGCCCCTCCACATATCTTCACATCATCTGCAAACTTGGCCACAAAGCCACCAATTCCAATATCAAAATCATTGACATACAACATAAAATGAAGTGGTCCCAACACCAACCCTGCAGAACACCATTAGTCACCAGCAGCCAATCAGAAAAAGCTCCCTTTATTCCCATTCTTTGTCTCCTGCCAATTAGCCAATGCTTTATCCATGCTAGTATCTTTCTTGAATACCACGGTCTCGTAGCTTGTTAAGTAGCCTCATGTGCGGCACCTTGTCAAAGGCCTTCTGAAAACCCGAGTACACAACATCACCCGATTCCCCTTTGTCTAAATTTCTACAGATGCACTGTGGAGAACATTCTAACTAGTTGATTCATTGTCTGGTATACAGGGGTCACTGCACAGGATTGGAAGTTTGCGAACTCAGTCACCTCCATCATGGGTACTAGCCTCCCTGGCATCAAAGGCATCTTCATAAGGTGGCATCCATCATTATGGACTCCTATCACTCAGGACATGTCCTCTTCTCGTTGCTGCCATCAAGGAGGAGGTACAGAAGCCTGAAGGCACACACTCAACATTTTAGAACAGTTTTTTCCCCACTGTCATCAGACTTCTGAATGGACAATGAAAGCATGTCCACCCATGTAATTGTAGTTTATCATTTATTTATTATTACATATTGCAATGTACTGCTACTGCAAAACAACATACGCCAGAGATATTGAACCTGGCTCTGCCAGAACAAGTTTATATTAATCCATTTACACTCACCTCACCATAACCCATTTTATTCTTCTCACATCTGTATCAACTCCACCCAGATTCATCCACTCATTGACGCAGCAGAGTTACTTAGAGTGGCTAATTCACCGAACTTGCATGTCTTTGGCATGTGGGAGGAAACTAGAGCCACTGGGAAGAAACCCACTCCATCACAGGGAGAATGTGCAAACTTCATCCATTCCACCACAGAGAAGAAACCCACTCCATCACAGGGAGAAGTGCAAACTTCACACAGATCAATTGACCAGAGTCCCCAGAGCCCTGAGGCAGCAGCTCTACCTGCTGCCCCATTATGTCGCCCCAGAGAAGGGTATCCTATGATGGAGGTTAGCTCTAAGATCTATTGCGCACAGCGAATCAAATATTTCACTCACTGAAGTAGCATGCAATCCACAGCCATTTGAAATGATAGAAAGCAAAGAGCAGATGAAAATGTTAGTGGATGTTTTGTTAAATTCTTGGACAACTTAGGAATTGTAATTTTGGTGAATTATTTACCTATGTACAGAGAATCTCATGAGTGAACTGACACTAAAGTTTGCATCTCGATTAGAAATAGCAGTAAAAAATGCCAAACGTTACATCCGTATTTGGTCTGTCCTATCGACAACAGAAATTGTCAGAGGATGGGTGAGAAGGTAAGCTGCTTACCAAGGCAGTTATGGCCATCATGTGCTAACTTGAAACCATCATAACACGTGCAGCGGTAATTCCCTGGAATATTGATGCATTCATGAACACAGCCACCGTTGTATTCGTTGTCACATTCATCAATATCTGCAAGACAATTAATTTTAGGGTCAGTACACATGTAGTCAAACAAATAAGAAGCAGAAGATTTATATTTCTTCAGAATATGCCTCACTTTTTAGCCTCACTTCTTGGTTTAATTTATGCTAAATTAATTAAATATTTGTTAAATTAGGTAATCATTCACCAGCATATGCCATCTTCAGTAAAAATGAATTGCATGGTCACTTTCATTGATATTCAATACAAAATGAAACAGCTGCACTGAGAAGATGATGAATTGACTCTGTTCCATCATTCTGAGTTATCTCCCAATGACATGCATAGAACAAATCTCAAACCCCCACCCCCAGTGATTACTAGAAACATACCTAACATAGAAACTCTAAACTACTCTGCAATGCAATTACTTGCATCAACTCTGGAGATCATTCCACTTCTAAACACAAAGAAATTTCCAATTCTGTGAAAATGAAGCACTGCCCACATTTGGACAGAGTTGCAAATTATGATACTTGTACATAAAGGACACAGAGAGTATGCAAACAATTTTATTGCTTCTTCTGCAAACTAGTGAAAATACACCAATTGTAAATCAAGTTTTGCTCAGGTTGCAAATGCCCAACTGTCGTACAGAAGTGGTTTGGGACAGCAGCGTGATGCATGATGATGGATTTGATGGCTGCTGTGGAGCTGCAGGCATCTTCTGCCAGGTGGGAATGAGGCAGTTCCGGGTGCATCCCCCACCCTCCCCTCTCCCACGACCCCCTACCTCAGCACCCAATAAGCTGCAACTGGGTGAGCTGAGCAGAGCTGGAAGCACTCAGCAGGCTCACCTTCCCACTCACTGAGTCACTGAGGCTGGCTAGCAGCTGCTCTTCCAGTGCCCACTCACCCTCCCGTCACCGCTGTAGCTGTGATCCTCTCCCAGACGCTGTTTTTGTTCATTTATATATTATGTACAGTTTGTGTGATGAATGGTTTTCGGTAATGGAACTCTTGTAAACAGGGGACCGTGTAAGCTGGAAACAGCAAGTATATTACATATAATTTGACAAAAAGAAATAAACAGACTAGTAAGAATTGTATTTAGTGTAGCTCAATTGAGATAAGCACACACGTTTTACCTCCACCAGCATGTTTAAAAGTGTTCCACAGGATGATTTTTAATATGCTTCAACTGTGTAATAATTTTGGAGAGTGTCAATGAACCCTAAACTTGAAATTCCCTCCAGGTGAGAAGCCGGTTCAAAATGCTAGCACCTATTGTAGGTCCCTCCTCCCATTACTTCATTAGTAGCTGGAGGAGATTACATATGTACCAAAGACTCTTGCAAATTGTACATTTGGAGAGCATTCTAACTGGCATGAAGTCTCCGATACACGGGATCACAGAAGCTGCAGAGGGTTCTGGACGCAGCCATTCCCAGCATGGGCACAACCCCCAACACCCCCATCAGGATATCTTCAAGAAGTGTTGCCTCAAAAAGGCAGCTGCCATCTCACCAGCTAGGACATGCCTTCTTTGTGTTACTTATCGTAGGGGGAGGAGGTACAGAAGACCCACACTCAACATTTTAAGAGAAGCTTCTTCCCCTCCACCATCAGATTTATGAACAGTCCATAAACCCATGAGCACTACCTTATTATGTCTTTTGCACTATTTATTTATCTTTGTAACTTACACTAATTTTAAATCTTGCACCGTAATGCTGTCACTAAACAACACATTGCACAATCTTATGTCAGTGATAGTAAACCTGATTCTGATTGATTCTCCAGGTTAATGTTCAAGTAATGGTTCCTCTAATATAAAACAATGAATACAGTTACAGCAAGAATAGTATCTCACCATTAAATATTTAAGAAGTTATCTTCAAGAACATCTCTAAAAACATGTCAAATGCTTGAACCTGAATTATTGCTACTTAACAGCTTTTCAATTCCCCCCGAGAGATTTTACATTATATCAATCATTTGATAAGGAATGCTTTCTTCAGATTATAAAGACATTATTTCCTTAAAAAGTAACCTCATAATTATCAAAAGTTATGGTAAAATATTCTAATATAATAATTATAAACTACAGATTAATATAGGGTGGTACTTCAGCAGTGCATGAACACGTGGGAAATGATGATTTGGTAACCTTCCTAGAACACAGAACACTACAGCACAGTACAGGCACTTCAGCTCATGAAGTTATGCCAACCTTTTAACCTACTCTAAGATCAATCTAAACCTTCCCTCCTACAAAGCCCTCAATTTTCCTTTCATTCATGCACCTTTCTAAGAGTTTCATTAGTGTCCCTAATGCATGTTCCTCTAGCACCATCCCTGCCAGGGTGTACCATGAACCCAATACTTTCTGTGTAAAAAAACTGCCGCTGACATCCCCCCTTACACTTTTCTCTAGTCACCTTCAGATTATGTCCCCTTGTATTAGCCACTGCCGTGCTGGGAAAGTCTACATAGATTAAGATTGAGCTCTACTCGAAGAACATGTCAGTATAAGGGATATGATAAGTGGGTAATGTCTCTGAGGCATAATGATTCTTGGAGCTTTTGTACAATCCAAATCAACAATGGGTTTTTCTATGACAGCATCCTAATTAGGCTTCCAAATTTTAAAATACTTGGCATCGTTCATATTATCATTGGAGAATTTACAAATAAGAAAAAAATGCATAATATAATTAAAAGTAGGAGGAATTGCTCTGCGACAACACCAGTGCCAAGCTGTATCGGCCCTAGTGCCCTTCCCTTGGACAACATCGGTGGCGTGGAGAGGGGAGACCTGCAGCATGGGCAACTGTTGGTCTT
This sequence comes from Mobula birostris, assembly GCF_030028105.1. Lineage (NCBI taxonomy): Eukaryota > Metazoa > Chordata > Chondrichthyes > Myliobatiformes > Myliobatidae > Mobula > Mobula birostris. The sequence goes on along the minus strand of NC_092383.1, from coordinate 53,330,625 downwards.
CCATACAACCTTGCCCAGGCCTGCGCCCTGGAAAGGTTCCACAGTGCAAATCCATGGTCTCATGACACTAATGGATGCCAAAATATAGGAGGAATTTAAAAAGCAGAAATGTGTCCACAGTTTCAACACAACAAACTAAGGAACAGAAATTTGCTTTAATGTTAATTACAACTAAAGATATGTTTGTGACGCAGGTACAGAAAATAACAGTATTATTCATTCCTATTTCAGAAGGCAATGTAACCACAGTCATGTCATTGAAAGATCAGCTCTTCATTCCAATATTTCCAATTAATAAGTCATTATGAGAAAAACATTTTCTGCACTTTCTCAATTTTGGCTTCACCCAATACAGGAAATGCACACACAGACATTAAGCATTAATCAGGCTAAATGACATGAACCCACTTTGTAATATCAATGATGTAAGAAATGGAAAAGAAAGACAGAACATTGTTTATTAGGTGGTAATACACTGTGAATTTTGTAATATAGCTTAGGATTATACTACCTTCACACTGTTTGCCATCTCCTGTGTAACCAGACTTGCAGATACATTTGTATGACTTGGGGGTGTTCTGACAGATGGCATCAATGTGACAATTATCTGTTCCTTCAACACATTCGTCAACATCTGAAAAGTAAAAGCATGAAATATTAAGAAAGGATCATTACTTTGTAGTGTGTTAAACATAATAATCTGCTGTGGTATGTGAAAAATCTTGGATCTAATATGCTTTGACAGAGGACAATTTTCCAATCCATCTACTTGATACACAACATGCTTGAGAATTGGGCTGCAGCTAGCTTCATTTTGTTTGCTAAATTCATTTGGAAAACTGAACTTTTTCACACTGGCAATTGAATGGAAGTTTGAATCAAATTATTTTCCAGACAGAGTATTATAACTGCACAGAAGGAAAACAGACCATGCTCCCTGTAGTTTCTTTCTACACTAATTCCACCTACCCACATTGCTCCATAGCCTTTCACATTAGTAACTGGTTTATTATTGTTATATGTATGTATTGAGATATGGTGAAAAATGTTATTTTGCATGCCATCGAGGTGTTCAGTCCAAATATAAGTACATCAAGATAATACAAAGGAAAAAGCAATAACAGAATGTCAAAAAATTTACAGTTAAAAGTGTGAACTGGTAGACTACTAAAGTGCACTGGCCATGACAAGGTAGGTTAAGAGATTGAGAATTTATTTTTATTGAACAAGAGGTCTATGCAGGAGTTTTATAACGGTAGGAAAGAACCTGCCCTTTTCAAGCTGTTGTATCTTCTGCCCAATGGAAGGTGGCAGAAGAGAAGAGAGGAGGGGTCTTTGACTATGTTGGTTACTTTCACCAGGCAGTGGAAAGTGTAGACAGGTCGACAGAACAAAGAATGGTTTTCATGAAAGAATGGACTGTGTTCACAACTCTGTCATTTTTTTTACGATTTTGCTGTGATGCACCTCGATAGTATGTCTCTGTGGTGCATCTTTAAAAACTGATGAGGGTCTTTGGAGATATGCCGAGTTCCCTTAGCCTTTGTGATTCAAGTACTGCATGGACGCTTCTCTTTAGAATCATGTCATGAGCCTAACTTAACCTGACTATCAACCTATCATCTAGCAGGGCTCATGAACAAAGCAAGAATCAGAGTCCTGCGACATACACAGAACTGTAATGCTCAATTGTATGACAATTAGTGCAATGATTGTCGGATAAATGCTGGGAGGGCAGTAGCCAGCCCAGAAGTGAGTTCAAAAGGTAATTAATGTTTTTATAATTGCTTCATGACAAGACAAGCCAAGTACCATGAACCTCAACTGCCTTCACTCTGTCCTCTTCCTCCAACCACACAATTAGGTCAGAGCCACCAAGTTAAAAAAAAGTGCCACCCTACTGGTGCCCATTCCTGAGATTCTGAAAATAAGAGACTGTTCAGATTCTCATACTTAATTATGTGGAAATCTAATTATGAATTTAAAACCAAACTGAAGGGAATAAATTCCAGGATTTTTAATGCTGTACTCTGAGGCACTTTGTATCTACATGACATGGGTACTTCAGAATCAAAATCAGGCTTATTGTCACTGGTATATGGCATAAAATTTGTTAACTTTGTTAGTGGGGGGAGAAGATGGCAGCGCACTTGGTGTGCGCAGCCCTCTGGTGAAAAATAATATTGTATCTGTTAAATAGGGGCCATGGACAATTCTGATTTGATGGAGAATGGATGTGAAAGGACAGAGGAACATCTGGAGAAATTTCTGAAATGCCTGTTCACTGCTGTGGTTACTGTGTGGTCGGGAATCTTTTGGAGGGTAGGCCTCAAAAAATCCCCGGCCTTGCCTGCTTTTGGCAACCGAGAAAGAGGTTGAATCGTTCAGAGACAGATGGCACTCAGTACTCGGTGTCAGAGAGCTGATCAGAGCTCGAAGTTTTCAGATGACTCAGAGTCGAATTGTGGTCGACATGACAGGGAGAGTTTTTCTTCCTTCTCCCATCTGCGTGAGATGTGGGACATTTGAGAAACTTTGAACTTTTCTGTGCTCACGGACTTCTTCATTAAGTTATGGAATTGTTGCACTGTTGTAACTATATGTTATAATTATGTGGTTTTGTCAGTTTTTTCAGTCTTGGTTTGTCCTGTGTTTTGTGGTATCACACCGGAGGAAATAATGCATCATTTCTTAATGCATGCATTACTAAATGACAATAAAAGAGGACTACGTGTCTTCATAATCATCATAACTTAGCAGCAGCAGTTCAAAGCAATATATGATAATATAGAAAGGGGAAATAAGTAAATGGATCAACTACAGTATATATATGTATATTGAATAATAAAAATAGTGCAAAAACAGAAATATTATATATTTTTAAAAGTGAGGTAGTGTTCACGGGTTCAATGTCCATTTAGGAATGGTATGGTAGGAGGGAAGAAGCTGTTCCTGAATTGCCTTCAGTCTTCTGTTCCTCCTTCCTTATGGCAACAATGAGAAGAGGGCATGTCCTGGGTGATGGGTCTAATTTTACAACTTTCTGTAGCTTCTTTTGATCCCATGCAGTAGCCGCCCCTCCATACCACAGTGAAGCAGCCTGTCAGAATGCTCTGCACGGTACATCTGTAGAAGTTTTCAAGTGTTTTAGCTGACGAACCAAATCTCTTCAAATCCTAATGAAATACAGCCACTGTCTTGCCTTCTTTATAGCTGCATTGATATGTTGGGACCAGGTTAGATCCTCAGAGATCTTGACATTCAGGAACTTGAAATTGCTCACTTTCTCCACTTCTGATCCCTCTGAGGATTGATATGTGTTCCTTCATCTTACCCTTCCTGAAGTCCACAATCACCTCTTTTGTCTTGCTGACATTGAGTGCCAGGTTGTTGCTACGACACCACTCCACTAGTTGGCATATCTCACTCCTGTACACCCTCTCGTCTCCATCTGAGATTCTACCAACAATGGTTGTATCATCAGCAAATTTAAAGACGGTATTTCAGCTGTACCTAGCCACACAGTCGTGGGTGTAGAGAGAGTAGAGCAGTGGGCTAAGCACACACCTGAGGTGCGCCAGCGTGGATCGTCAGTGAGGAGGAGATACTGTCACCAATACTTACGGAGTATACTAGCAATATCTTCTACACTCTAATATATCAACTTTATAAACTGCTGAAATCTTTCTGAGATACACTGCATAACTGGATTCGAACAACCCTGCTCTGTTCCGTAACCAGGTGGTAGTGGCGCCCACATCACAATTTTTTTTCGTCTTTTCTATTCATTACTTCATGAAAAAATTATCACCTATTGTACTACTAAATTCAGGTTGGTACCTATCCATTTAAGAATATAAAAAGTAAAGAAGGGTGTTGTATTGGATCAGCAATCACATCCCTTACTATTTTTGTGGCGGCCAGAAATGACCAATACGATTTCCTTTCCTCCTTTCACTTACCTCTTCAGTTTCATTTAGACGTAAATCCAAAGAGCACAAATGATTTGCAGTTTTGGGGCCCTGATTTGAATCTCACCCAAGACAAAGAAATAATTCTGCTTATTTTCAACTAACAAGCATCTCCGTTATTTTTAAGATAATTTCACCATGCTCTGAAAGGAAGCAAACAGCTTGCAGTTGTATTGTGCCTTCATATCATTTTCAGCACATTTCCAAGCACAGAAGTTAAGAAGAGAATGGAAGGATGGAAAGCAGAAAGGGAGAGGTTAATTAGGTTGGATATGCCATAGATGGATAGATTTTTCGAAACAGGGGTAAGCCATACACTTGGCTGTTCCTATATTCTGACACCTGAAATAGAGAAAAGTGCCAGCAAAGATATCCCAAGTTAGAAAATACTTACTGAATATTGAAAGGCCCAGACTGATTGGATATAGAGAAGAAAACAACATGGCAAGAATATAAGAGGTTAATATGAGGGGCTATACAAACAGTAGGAAATTCAAAATGTGCACATCTAAAAGACACAATTGCTTTTAAACAAATGAAAACAGAAGTAATATTGAAGGTCTGAAAATCAATAATAAACATAACTGGAAACATCAAATGGACCAATGAAGCAAAACTACAACATACTTCTATTCTGAAATGGTATGAAGTACATCAAGAAGTATGGGGACACAGCAAGGTAAGGTGCTGAGACAGAGGGCTTGATATAGTATTGAGACAGAGGGAAGACCAGGGAGAGTGTTGAGACACAGGGAAGACAAGGGAGAGTGTTGAGACAGAGGGAAGATAAGGTATAGTGTTGAGACAGAGAGAAGACAAGGTATAGTGTTGAGACAGCGGGAAGACAAGGGAGAGTGTTGGGACAAAGGGAAGACAAGGGAGAGTGTTGGGACAAAGGGAAGACAAGGGAGAGTGTTGGGACAGAGGGAAGACAAGGGAGAGTGTTGAGACAGAGGGAAGACAAGGGAGAGTGTTGAGACAGAGGGAAGACAAGAGAGAGTGTTGAGACAGAGGGAAGACAAAAGAGAGTGTTGAGACAGAGGGAAGACAAGGTATAGTGTTGAGAAAGTGGGAAGACAAGATATAGTGTTGAGACAGAGGGAAGACAAGGTATGATGTTGAGACAGAGGGAAGACATAGTACAGTTTTGAGACCGAGGGAAGACTCGAGAGAGTGTTGAAACAGAGGGACGACCAGGGAGAGTGTTGAGACAGAGAGAAGACAAGGTATAGTGTTGAGAAAGAGGGAAGACAAGGTATATTGTTGAGACAGAGGGAAGACCAGGGAGAGTGTTGAGACAGAGGGAAGGTATAGTGTTGAGAAAGAGGGAAGACAAAGGAGAGTGTTGAGACAGAGGGAAGGCAAGGTATAGTGTTGAGACAGAGGGAAGACCAGGGAGAGTGTTGAGACAGAGGGAAGACCGGGGAGAATGTTGAGACAGAGGGAAGATAAAGTATAGTGTTGAGACAGAGGGAAGACAAGGTATAGTGTTGAGACAGAGGGAAGACAAGGGAGAGTGTTGAGAAAAAGGGAAGACAAGGTATAGTGTTGCGAAGGAGGGAAGACAAGGGAGAGTATTGGGACAGAGAGAAGACAAGGTTTAATTGTTGAGACAGAGGGAAGACAACGCAGAGTGTTGAGACAGAGGGAAGACTAGGTTGAAATAACAATTATAGGGAATTTCCAGTGATAGGGAAATTCCATGGTGATTTCCATGATCAACAACCCAAAATTGATAAGATACAACCAAAAGTATTCAGGAAGCAAAATCTTCATTGTGTAGTTTTATTATTAAATAACACCTGTAGGTAAGACCATTCACAATGTTTACATACACAACTAGACGATGTGTTACTTTACTCCTATAACTTACATGAACAGCTGTGCACTATCAAGGACTGAATGATTACACCAGAGAGGGACACCATTCAAGTTTATTCTGAGTCCTTATAGTCAGCTTCATTCCTCCTTTCTTTCTCTTTCTTATTATTTCCCACAAACAAAAATCTGCCGAAACTGGGAATCTTGAATAATGCTGGACATACTCATCTGAGTGTGGAGCATGAAACATAACTAACATTTCTGATCCATCAACAGAACTCAGTGCCTAACCCATTCCACATATAATCTATGACTGACCGTTTCCACCATCCCCACAGGGAGTAAGCTCCAGGTCATAATCACCCTCTGCTTAAAATTATTTTTCCTCACACCCCTAATGCACCTTTAGCCCATCACTTTAAATCAATGTTCCCTGGACTTTGAACCATCTATAGCCTCTTTCTATGTAACCTATCCATAACAGTTGTGATCTTGTACAGCTGGAACATTTTATCTTTTCCAAGATTATTTAAAGTTTCAAAACAGCAAGCCTATTCCAGGATTTGAAAGGAGGATGAAAAACTGACGGAGGAAGATTCACAAGAAACTAAACAAAGGCCACCTTTCCAGTAACATTCACTTATGACCCTTAAATAATGAGTGTAAATGTCACAACTTATGATCCCACACAGGTTAAATAGATAGATACTTTATTGATCCCAAGGGAAATTACAGTGTCACAGTAGCAGTACAAGTACACAAATATTCAAATATTAGAAGAGAAATAAGAAAGAAAGAAAAATAAGTTACCTTAAAAATAAGATGTACAAGATTTACAAGACAAATATTACAAGATCACTTCCCCAAATATAGGTTGACTATTTATAGAGGCTAATGGCCAAGGGTAAGAATGACCTCATATAGCACTCATTGGAGCAGCGCAGTTGTCTTAGTCGGTTTCTAAAAGTGCTCCTCTGTTCAATCAAGGTGGCATGCAGAGGGTGAGAAACATTGTCCAGAATTGCCAGGATTTTCTGGAGGGTCCTCTGTTCTACCACAGCCTCCAGGATGCCTGAACCACTGCTGTTCATTGTACAGTTTACTCATTCCAGAAGAAAACTTTAAAAGTTTGCTTCAATAACCTGTTGCAATCACTTTGAACTGCCCACATTTATCCGTTGTTTCCACACTCACTTATGAAATCCCTGGTTACAATCCAGAGGGCAGGGCCTCATTAAACAGCTGGTTGTTTTTAACCAGAGAAATATATCTGGAATACTGCGAAGACTGCGTATTTGTACTTGGAAAACACTATGATCTCTTGTCCATTTCTCAGTATGGAACTCATTGTGACTATTCTGGCAAATCTAAACTTATAAGTGGTTGCTTTTATATTGAGTATAAAAAGAACTTACGAGCTCTGTGTACCCTGGTGCAGGTATTCAATTAAAAATTGTCCGAATTCAAGTTTCTGAACTCATAGCTTCAAGACTGTTAGATTTCTAGTGTTATGGAAGTCAGAATTATAAACATGGATTTGATCTTTTATATAAACCTAATAAGAAGGAAAATCAGTACATATTTTTCTTGATGATACTTCTGACACAAAGTGCCATATCATATGATTACCACAATATCTCCTATAATCGGATTAATACTCTATCTGATTCCCTGATTAACTCTGTCAGTATGACTGAGAGTACAAAATTCACTTTCAACAACTCACCTTTCTCTTTTGAAATATGAGTCAACACCAAGAAAGAACAAATTACCTCAACGCTCTCTATTCACCCAAACACAATAAATGTATATGTTGATTCAAGTTGATCCTTAACACTTCATTAGAGGACTCAGATATCATGCTCTAACCAAAGCACATTGGTCTGAAAAGGACATGGAGCCTGCAACAGTATTTTTCATTCACAGCATCTGGATGTCACTGGCAAGCCCAACATTTAATGCCATTCCTCTTGACTCTTGAACTGTATGTGCATGCTGAAAGATTTTGAAGGGCAGTAAAGAGTCAACCAAGTTGGTGTGACTTTGGAGACACAGATGGACTAAGACTTCACTAGAAGACATTAGTCAATCACGTCTTTTTTATTCTGCAGAAGTTTATCATTTTGTACCTGTTAGGATTATGCTTTGAGCATCCTGATGGGGGATGAGGAAAAATTCAGCTTATTGTTCATCGCATTAATGCTCCAGAAGAGATTGTCCTCACACACGAGCCCACCACCTTCCCCCATCACCAAACACCAAGAGAACTATTGGTCATCACAAAGAATGGCAAGTGGGTGGACGTTCAGTGGAGCTCCAGCCATCCACTTCACTGCAGATTGCCTCCACTTCGTCAGAATATCTCAGAGCTTCACAATCAATGAAGTACTGATAGCCTTAATGCACAGGAAGATCCCACAAAACAAGGAATACAGAGTTTGATAATATGTTGATTGAGAGACAGATGTTGGCAATGACCTCTGAAGAATAGCTCCAGTCTTCAAACAGCATTGCAGCATAATTTGTATCTCATTCAAACAGCAAATATTTTCAAGAGGTACATTTAATGTCAGAGAAATGTATACAACATACATCCTGAATGTTTTTTTCTTCACAGACATCCACAAAAACAGAGGACTGCCCCAAAGAATGGATGACAGTTAAACATTAGAACCCCAAAGCCCCCCCAGCTCCCCCTCCCACGCACAGGCAGCAGCAAGGCAACGACCCCCTCCACCAGCAAAAAGCATCGGCACCCTCTACCAGGCACTCAAGTGTGCAGCAAAGCATCAATAAAGACACAGACCAACGTACCCCAAAAACTACTCATTCACCCGGTAATTCGACATACCACAGGCTCTTGCTCTTTCTCTCTCTCTCTCTCTCTCTCTCCCTAATAAGGGAAAAAGAGGTGTCCCCATTTCACAGCAAGAGGGGAGACGCAACAAACAACTCGCTGATTTATGATGCTAAAAGTCTTGTTGTGTCGCTTTTTCCGAGCTCTATACCCAGAGAGACAGCACCTGAGAGGCTCAGCCCTCCGGACACACAACCCTCGACAGCCAACCTGCTGCTCCCAATGTTCAGTCTTCTCCCACAACATTTCAGTCAGGGGCATCGGCCTAGAACCAGCACCTCCTCAGAGCTACCTAATCTGATAGATAGAAGTTCTAACATCATATTGGCCATCAAATACCAGCTGATGATGCCAATTAACACCTTCAGGCTGTTAAATCAACACAAGATTATTGGTACTTGGAAAAATTATGGTAGCATAATGGTTAATGCAATCGGTTTACAGCACCAGCCAGCAACCAACCATCTGATCAAGGTTCAATTCCTGCCACTGCCTGTTTGAATGTTCTCCTCATGATTATGTGCATTTCCTCCCACATCCCACAGACGTACAGTTAGGCTCAGTACGTTGTGGGCCTGTTATGTTGGTGCTAGAAGCGTAGCCTCACTTGCAGGCTGCCAACACAATCCTCGATGATCTGATTTGATGTAAAATGAAGCATTTCACTGTATGGTTTGATGCACATATGACAAATAAAGCTAATCTTTAATCTTTAAAAAATTAGGTTAATAAATGAAAATTGATAAAAGTTTTGTTGAAAGTAAATCATATTTAAATGATTCGCTTGAGATCTTTCATGAGAAATAGTGAATATGGATAAGGATAGCAAAGTTAGTGACACAGTTATGCATTTCAAGATGTATTTAATACCATCATTTCAAATAAACTGATTCCTAAGCTCCGGAACCTGGGCCTTAGCACTCAGATCTGCAGCTGGATCTTCAACTTCCTCACAGACAGGACCCAGGTTGTAGAAATAGGGGACAAGCTCTCCTCTACAATCACTCTGAGCACCGATGCCCCACAAGGCTGTGTACTCAGGCCCCTGCTGTACTCACTGTACACCCAAGATTGTGTAGCCAAGTTTCCATTGAACTCAATATATAAGTTTGCTGATGACACCACAATTGTAGGCCGTATCTGGGGTAATGATGAGTTTGAGTACAGAGAGAAAGTTAAGAACCTGGTGGCATGGTGAGAAGACGATAACCTATCTCTCAACGTCAGCAAGATGAAGGAATTGGTTGTTGACTTCAGAAGGAGTAGCGGACCGCATGACCCAATTTACATCGGTGGTGCGCAAGTGGAACAGGTCAAAAGCTTTAACTTCCTCAGGGCCAATATCAGAAATTACCTGACCTGGTCCAACCAAGCAGAGTTCACTGCCAAGAAGGTCCACCAACGCCTTTACTTACTGAGGAAGCTAAGGAAATTTGGCCTGTCCCCTAAAATCCTCACTAATATTTATAGATGCACCGTAGAAAGCATTCTTCTGGGGTGCATCACAACCTGGTATAGAAGCTGTCCTGTCCAAGACTGGAAGAAGCTGCAGAAGATCGTGAACACAGCCCAACACAAATCAAACTTCCAACCTCGGATTCACTTTAAACCGCAGTTGGAGCAGTGCTGCCAGGATAATCAAGGACACGACCCACCCAGCCAACACACTTTTCATCCCTCTTCCCTCCGGGAGAAGGCTCAGGAGCTTGAAGACTCATATGGCCAGATTTCAGAACAGCTTCTTTCCAACTGTGATAAGACTGCTGAACGGTTCCTGACCCGGATCTGGGCCGTGCCCTCCAAATATGGTCAGGCCACACTTAGATCCCCTCCAGTTCACCTACCAGCCCCGACTAGGAGTTGAAGATGCCATCGTCTACCTGCTGAACCGTGTCTACGCCCACCTGGACAAGCCAGCGAGCACTGTGAGGGTCATGTTTTTTGACTTTTCCAGTGCATTCAACACCATCTGCCCTGTTCTGCTGGGGGAGAAGCTGACAGCGATGTAGGTGGATGCTTCCCTGGTGTCATGGATTCTTGATTACTTGACTGGCAGACCACAGTACATGTGCTTGCAACACTGTGTGTCTGACAGAGTGATCAGCAGCACTGGGGCTCCACAGGGGACTGTCTTGTCTCCCTTTCTCTTCATCATTTACACCTCGGACTTCAACTACTGCACAGAGTCTTGTCATCTTCAGAAGTTTCCTGATGACTCTGCCATAGTTGGATGCATCAGCAAGGGAGATGAGACTGAGTACAGGGCTACGGTAGGAAATTTTGTCACATGGTGTGAGCAGAGTTATCTGCAGCTTAATGTGAAAAAGACTAAGGAGCTGGTGGTAGACCTGAGGAGCGCTAAGGTACCGGTGACCGCTGTTTCCATCCAGGGGATCATTGTGGACATGGTGGAGGATTACAAATACCTAGGGATACGAGTTGACAATAAACTGGATTGGTCAAAGAACACTGAGTCTGTCTATAAGAAGGGTCAGAGTCGTCTCTATTTCCTGAGGAGACTGAGGTCCTTTAACATCTGCCGGATGATGCTGAAGATGTTCTATGAGTCTGTGGTGGCCAGTGCTACCATGATTGCTGTTGTGTGCTGGGGGAGCAGGCTGAGGGTAGCAGACACCAACAGAATCAACAAACTCATTCGTAAGGCCAGTGATGTTGTGGGGATGGAAATGGACTCTCTGACAGTGGTGTCTGAAAAGAGGATGCTGTCCAAGTTGCATGCCATCTTGGACAATGTCTCCCATCCACTACGTAATGTACTGGTTGGGCACAGGAGTACATTCAGCCAGAGACTCATTCCACCGAGATGCAACACAGAGCGTCATAGGAAGACGTTCCTGCCTGTGGCCATCAAACTTTATAACTCCTCCCTTGGAGGGTCAGACACCCTGAGTCAATAGGCTGGTTCTGGACTTATTTCCTGGCATAATTTACATATTGCTATTTAACTATTTATGGTTTTATTACTATTTATTATTTATGGCGCAACTGTAACGAAAACCAATTTCCCCCAGGATCAATAAAGTATGACTATGACTATAACTATCCGGACCTGCCTCTTGGTTTTTTTGCACTACCTTACTTTCCCTTTTCTATTTTCTATTTATGGTTTATAATTTAAATTTTTAATATTTACTATTGATTTGTACTCCAGGGAGCACAAAGAGCAGAATCAAATATCGCTGTGATGATTGTATGCTCTAGTATCAATTGTTTGGCGACAATAAAGTATAAAGTATTTTATATAGTACCACAAACTAGAATATGTAAAACTGAAGCATACAAGATTAAAATATATGGAACTGGACAGAGATTCAATAAAGTATGTAAAAAAAAGTGGTTATTTTTAAATTTAAAAAAAGATTGAGGTAGCAATCCAAAGGCCCTTCTATAAACTGTTATTAACTTGGGCTTGCTGATGACACAAACTTGGAAATGTAGGGATTGTATGTCAGGTCCCAACAGATTGACTGGTAAAATATATAAATAACAGCTCCTTTAGCTACACAGTATATCACAGTATTAAAGTCACACAACATTAAAACAAACCCTTCAGTCCTTTGATTCACCACCAGCCATCAAGCCACCACTTACACTGATCATATTTTGTTTTAGTTCTCCTCACATTCCCATTGGCTCCCCCAGAACATTCTACCACTCACTAGGTGCAATTTAGTGTCCAATTAACTGACCACACATCTTTGGGACATGGGAAGAAACTGGAACACCTGAAGGAAGCCCTCATGGTCACAGGACGAAAATGCAAAGTCCACAGAAACACCACAGGTTAAGGGTTAAACTCGGGTGGCAAGAGGTGTGAGGCAGCAGATCACTACTTGCCATTCCTAACTGTCATGATCAAAGTTCAAAGTAAAATTTATCAGAGTACATACATGTCACTACATACAAGCCTGAGATTCTTTTTCTACAGGCATGCTTAGCAAATCTGTACAGAACAGATTTTGGCAGTTGGTCTGTGCAATCAAGTCAATCAAGATTTGAATAGGTCAGCAGAAAGCCATTGATTAGACAATCAAGATTTGAATAGCTCAGACTCAGCAGAAAGCAGCTGATTGGGCAGTCGAGGTCAGGTGACCAAGTATTTGAAAAGCTCAAACAGATGAAAAGAGGGATAGCTCAAGCGAAGTGGCCAGTGTGTGAGTGGGCCAGTGAAGGAGTGGAGCTTTGAGGCTTTGACGAGAAGAGGCGGAGGACAAGCTAGCTCGCAGTTAGTCTTTACAATGCCTCCTGAGACGGTGATGTGCCTCTCATGTGAGATGTGGCAGTTTTGGGGGAACTCCCCTCTCCCGCAGAGTCACATCAGCCAGAAGTGCATACGGCTGGGCGATCTGGAAGACCGTGTAAGGAATCTGGAGCAGCAGCTGGATGATCTTTGACTCATAAGGGAGAATGAGGCAGTCATAGATGAGAGCTACAGGGAGGTAGTCACACCCAGGCTGTCGGAAGCAGGTCGTTGGGTGACAGTCAGAGGGGGGAAAGTGAAGGTGAGCAGACAGGTAATGCAGAGCACCCCTGTAGCCATTCCCCTGAATAATAAGTTTACCGTCCTGGATATTGTTGGCGAGGACAACCGACCAGGTGTGAGCCACGGTGGCAGGGCCTCTGGCACTGAGTCTGACCCTGTGGTGCAGAAGGTTGGGACGGAGAAGAGGAGAGCTGTTGTCATTGGAGACTCTATAGTCAGGGGAGCAGACAGGAGATTTTGTGGACGTGAGAAGGACACCCACATGGTTTGTTGCCTCCTAGGTGCCAGGGTCCAGGATGTCTCTGACCAGGTGCATGACAACCTGGTACGAGAGGGAAAGCAACCAGAAGTCGTGATACATGTTGGGACCAACGATATAGGCAGGAAGAGGGATGAGGTCCTGAAGTGTGAGTTTCGGGAACTAGGCAGAAGGCTGAAGAACAGGACCTCAAGGGTGGTGTTCTCAGGATTGCTGCCAGTGCTACGTGACAGAGATGGTAAGGGTTGGAGGAGATGGCAGTTGAATGCGTGGCTGAGGAGTTGGCGCAGGGAGCAGGGTTTTAGATTTGTAGGTCATTGGGATCTCTTCTGGGGAAGGTGGGACCTGTACAGATTGGATGGGTTGCACCCGAACTTGAGGGGGAGCAATATCCTTGCAGGTAGGTTTGCTAGCATGGTTCAGGAGGGTTTAAACTAATTTGTGAGGGGGTGGGACCCAGAGTGATAGAGCAGTGAAAGAAGTGCATGGAGTAAAGCCAGATCTAACATACAGGGAGGCTTTGAGGAAAGAGAAGCAGAATAAACGGTGTAAAGACAGTAAGGTAGAAGGGCTGAAATGTGTGTACCTCAATGCAAGAAGCATCAGGAACAAAGGTGATGAACTAAGAGCTTGGATACGTACATGGAATTATGATGTAGTGGCCATTACAGAGACTTGGCTGGCACCAGGGCAGGAATGGATTCTCAATATTTCTGGATTTCAGTGCTTTAGAAGGGATAGAGAGAGTGGAAAAAGGGGAGGAGGGGTGGCATTACTGGTCAGGGATACTATTACAGCTACAGAAAGGGTGGATAATGTAGCAGGATCCTCTTTTGAGTCAATATGGGTGGAAGTCAGGAACAGGAAGGGAGCAGTTACTCTATTGGGGGTATTCTATAGGCCCCCTGGTAGCAGCAGAGATACAGAGGAGCAGATTGGGAGGCAGATTTTGGAAAGGTGTAAAAATAACAGGGTTGTTAACATGGGTGACCTTAACTTCCCTAATATTGATTGGCACCTGATTATTTCCAAGGGTTTAGATGGGGCAGAGTTTGTTAAGTGTGTCCAGGACAGATTCCTGCCACAGTATGTGGACAGGCCAACGAGGGGGAACGCCATACTAGATCTAGTATTAGGTAATGAACCGGGTCAAGTCACAGATCTCTCAGTGGGTGAGCATCTGGGGGACAGTGACCACCGCTCCCTGGCCTTTACCATTATCATGGAAAAGGATAGAATCAGAGAGGACAGGAAAATTTTTAATTGGGGAAAGGCAAATTATGAGGCTATAAGGCTAGAACTTGCGGGTGTGAATTGGGATGATATTTTTGCAGGGAAATGTACTATGGACATGTGGTCGATGTTTAGGGATCTCTTGCGGGATGTTAGGGATAAATTTGTCCCGGTGAGGAAGAGAAAGAATGGTAGGGTGAAGGAACCATGGGTGACAAGTGAGGTGGAAAATCTAGTCAGGTGGAAGAAGGCAGCATACATGAGGTTTAGGAAGAAAGGATCAGATGGGTCTATTGAGGAATATAGGGAAGCAAGAAAGGAGCTTAAGAAGGGGCTGAGAAGAGCAAGAAGGGGGCATGAGAAGGCCCTGGCGAGTAGGGTAAAGGAAAACTCCAAGGCATTCTTCAATTATGTGAAGAAAAAAAGGATGACAGGAGTGAAGGTAGGACCGATTCGAGATAAAGGTGGGAAGATGTGCCTGGAGGCTGTGGAAGTGAGCGAGGTCCTCAATGAATACTTCTCTTCGATATTCACCAATAAGAGGGAACTTGATGGTGGTGAGGACAATATGAGTAAGGTTGATGTTCTGAAGCATGTTGATATTAAGGGAGAGGAGATGTTGGAGTTGTTAAAATATATTAGGACAGATAAGTCCCCGGGGCCTAACGGAATATTACCCAGGCTGCTCCACGAGGCGAGAGAAGAGATTGCTGAGCCTCTGGCTAGGATCATTATGTCCTTGTTGTCCACGGGTATGGTACCAGAGGATTGGAGGGAGGCGAATGTTGTCTCCTTGTTCAAAAAAGGTCGTAGGGATAGTCCGGGTAATTATAGACCAGTGAGCCTTACGTCTGTGGTGGGAAAGTTGTTGGAAAGGATGGAATGCACCCTCGTGTTCTGAAGGAAGTAGCTGTGGAGATTGCGGAGGCATTAGCGAAGATCTTTCAAAAGTCGATAGATTCTGGCATGGTTCTGGAAGACTGGAAGATTGCAAATGTCACTCTGCTATTTAAGAAGGGGGCAAGGAAGCAAAAAGGAAATTATAGACCTGTTAGCTTGATGTCGGTGGTTGGGAAGTTGTTGGAGTCGATTGTCAAGGATGAGGTTACAGAGTACCTGGAGGCATATGACAAGATAGGCAGAACTCAGCATAGATTCCTTAAAGGAAAATCCTGCCTGACAAACCTATTACAATTTTTTGAGGAAATTACCAATAGGTTAGACAAGGGAGATGCAGTGGATGTTGTATATTTGGATTTTCAGAAGGCCTTTGACAAGGTGCAACGCATGAGGCTACTTAACAAGATAAGAGCCCATGGAATTACAGGAAAGTTACATACGTGGATAGAGCGTTGGCTGATTGGCAGGAAACAGAGTGGGAATAAAGGGATCCTATTCTGGTTGGCTGCCGGTTACCAGTGGTGTTCCACAGGGATCAGTGTTGGGGCCGCTTCTTTTTACATTGTACATCAACGTTCTGGATTATGGAATAGATGGCTTTGTGGCTAAGTTTGCTGACGATACGAAGATAGGTGGAGGGGCCGGTAGTGCTGAGGAAACGGAGAGTCTGCAGAGAGTCTTGGATAGATTGGAAGAATGGGCAGAGAAGTGGCAAATGAAGTACAATGTTGGAAATATATGGTTATGCACTTTGGCAGAAAAATAAACAGGCAGACTATCATTTAAATGGGGAAAGAATTCAAAGTTCTGAGATGCAACGGGACTTGGGAGTCCTCGTACAGGATTCCCTTAAAGTTGACCTCCAGGTTGAGTCAGTAGTGAAGAAGGCGAATGCAATGTTGGCATTCATTTCTGGAGGAATAGAGTATAGGAGCAGGGATGTGATGTTGAGGCTCTATAAGGCGCTGGTGAGACCTCACTTGGAGTACTGTGGGCAGTTTTGGTCTCCTTATTTAAGAAAGGATGTGCTGACGTTGGAGAGGGTACAGAGAAGATTCACTAGAATGATTCTGGGAATGAGAGGGTTAACATATGAGGAACGTTTGTCCACTCTTGGACTGTATTCCTTGGAGTTTAGAAGAATGAGGGGAGACCTCATAGAAACATTTCGAATGTTAAAAGGCATGGACAGAGTGGATGTGGCAAAGTTGTTTCCCATGATGGGGGAGTCTAGTACGAGAGGGCATGACTTCAGGATTGAAGGGCACCCTTTCAGAACAGAAATGCGAAGAAATTTTTTTAGTCAGAGGGTGGTGAATCTATGGAATTTGTTGCCACGGGCAGCAGTGGAGGCCAAGTCATTGGGTGTATTTAAGGCAGAGATTGATAGGTATCTGAGTAGCCAAGGCATCAAAGGTTATGGTGAGAAGACGGGGCAGTGGGACTAAATAGAATAAAATGGATCAACTCATGATAAAATGGCAGAGCAGACTCGATGGGCTGAATGGCCTACTTCTGCTCCTTTTTGTCTTATGGTCTTATGGAAAAGATTCTTAGAGATAGGATCTATAGGCATTTAAAGAATCATGGTCTGATCAGGGACAGTCAGCATGGCTTTGTGAAGGGCAGATTGTGTCTAACAAGTCTGATAGAGTTCTTTGAGGAGGTGACCAGGCATATAGATGAGGGTAGTGCAGTGGATGTGATCTATATGGATTTTAGTCAGGCATTTGACAAGGTTCCACATGGTAGGCTTATTCAGAAAGTTAGAAGGCATGGGATCCAGGGAATTTTGGCCAGGTGGATTCAGAATTGGCTTGCCTGCAAAAGGCAGAGGGTGGTGGTGGAGGGAGTGCATTCAGATTGGAAGATTGTGACTAGTGGTGTCCCAGAAAGATCTGTTCTGGTACCTCTACTTTTTGTGGTTTTTATTAATGACCTGGATGTGGGGGTAGAAGGGTGGGTTGGCAAGTTAGCAGACGACACAAAGGTTGGTGGTGTTGTAGATAGTGTAGAGGATTGTCAAAGATTGCAGAGAGATATTGATAGGACGCAGGAGTGGGCTGAGAAGTGGCAGATGGAGTTCAACCCAGAGAAGTGTGAGGTGGTACACTTTGGAAGGACAAACTCCAAGGCAGTGTACAAGATCAATGGCAGGATACTTGGTAGTGTGGAGGAGCAGAGGGATCTCGGGGTACATGTCCACAGATTCCTGAAAGTTGCCTCACAGGTGGATAGGGTAGTTAGGAAAACTTATGTGGTGTTAGCTTTCATAAGTCGAGGGATAGAGTTTAAGAGTCGCGATGTAATGATGCAGCTCTATAAAACTCTGGTTAGGCCATACTTGGAGTACTGTGTCCAGTTCTGGCCGCCTCACTATAGGAAGGATGTGGAAGCACTGGAAAGGGTACAGAGGAGATTTACCAGGATGCTACCTGGTTTAGAAAGTATGCATTATGATCAGAGATTAAGGGAGCTAGGGCTTTACTCTTTGGAGAGAAGGAGGATGAGAGGGCACATGATAGAGGTGTACAAGATAATAAGAGGAATAGATAGAGTGAATAGCCAGTGCCTCTTCCCCAGGGCACCACTGCTCAATACAAGAGGACATGGCTTTAAGGTAAGGGGTGGGAAGTTCAAGGGGGATATTAGAGGAAGGTTTTTTACTCAGAGTGGTTGGTGCGTGGAATGCACTGCCTGAGTCAGTGGTGGAGGCAGATACACTAGTGAAGTTTAAGAGACTACTAGACAGGTATATGGAGGAATCTAAGGTGGGGGCTTATATGGGAGGCAGGGTTTGAGGGTCGGCACAACATTGTGGGCTGATGGGCCTTACTGTGCTGTACTATTCTATGTTCTATGTAACAGTAACTGTAAACAGGAACAATGGAGGACAACAAACTGTGTAAAAGCAAATATAAAAATAAATAGCAATAACTAATGAGCATAAAATAACACAATAAATAAGTTCTTAAATGAGTGTAGTTATCCCCTTTAGTTCAAGAGCCTGATGGTTGAGGGATAGTAACTGTTCTTGAAACTGGTGGTACGAGCCCTTCAGATTTTTCACTGAGTAGTTTTGGCCTAGAATAAGGAAATTTTTCAGAGTTTTTTTTCTAAAAGCAGGTAGTGTAGTTAACTTAACAAAAAGGACCAATTCCTTCCCACCTTCACAATTGTTTTCCAGTTTCAAAATGGGATAAAGGAATCAAATGGGAATTCACTAGACATCTGTGGTTGGTTGGATGGGTGTGTGATTGATTGTGCCTGACACCTGAGAACAGTGGGCAAACAAGACGAGAAAATATATAAAAAAAACACAACTGCCCAGATAACATTCTTGAAAAGAATAACCTTACACCGATGCAATGCTATTATGTTTGACTCCTCACATTATAATGCTTACATTGTATCTGAGCTGCCAGTCAATGGAATACAGTCTAACCACAACAATAAATAACACATATTGATCATTGCTCCATATCTAATAAAGAAATCATGTACAAACTGCTCAGTCTGGCTTGTATCAACATAGGTCCAACCCTAGATCTGTCTCAGGATGATGTGATCCAATATTCAGTGTGAAGCACTGCAACAATGCCGCAGAGTTCTTCTGATTTGACACTTAGATAGATTTTATACTGATTTGACACGTAGAGATTTAATACTGATTTTATACTGATTTGACACATAAATAGATTTTATACTGATTTGACACGCAGATAGACTTTCTACTAATTTGAAACATAGATAGAGTTGGATTGAGAACACATAGAACTGTTTGGAGGAGGAGCTTAGGAGGAGACAATGGCACCTAACAGCAACTCCTTTGCTTGCATCTCAGGAAACAGCTCTATTTCTGTCTTTAATATCTCTATTTTTCCCTTTTAGGGTTCTTTTGAAGATCCTGACCTGGAGTTACACACTGCCTTTGGTTCATTGCAGGAATGGAACTGTCATGGTCTGGTCCGTGAAGTCTGCGTTCCGGTTCACGGTCTGACCTGTGGACTCCAGACTCCAGGTCTTCCAGCAATCCCTGGTTTCAGTTGGGCTTAATCACAGGCACCTGATACTCGTCTTGGGGCTGGGAATATAAGTGGCCCTGTGTTCAAGTGTGATTGCTGGTTTGTCTCATCAGTATCCTGTCCTTGCTTCTGTGGGGTAAGTCAGGCCGTCTTTGCTGTACCCTGCAGTTGGATCTGTCCCTTCCTGTCCTTGCCTCTGTTGGGTAAGCCAGGCTGTCTTTGCCGTTACCCTAAGGCTGGACTGTTCCCTTCCCTTCCCCTTCCTTCTGGAGCCCTGCCCTGCAACCTGCGTCTGGAGCCTTGCCCTGCAACCTGCGTCTGGAGCCTTGCCATGCAACCTGCGTCTGGAGTTGTGCCCTGCAACCTTGTCAAGTTCTACCACTGGAGCGAGATGGGAGCCCTATTGTGTCTAGATAAGGAACTGCCTATCGTTAAGTTGGAACTGTCTCTGTGTCCACACCTCCGCTAGGTAGGTCTGGCTCTTTGCCGCTACTTAGTGTTGGGAACCGTCTGTGTCCATGCCTTTGCTAGGTAGGTCCAGCTGTTTGCTGCTCTCTAGTGTTGGGAACCATCTCGTAGTGTTCAGCATTCTGTGTATGAGTCCCGGCCCTACATCCTGTTCCCAAGGAGGGGTACCGGTTCTGTGTTCCTATCTCTCAAGTCCAAGGCTCTGTGTTCCTGTGCTCTAGACCAAGGTTCTGTGTTCCTGTCCTCCTCAAGACCAAGTCAAGGCTTCTGGCTTTGTATTCCAAGGTTCCTGTCTCCCAAGACCATGCCATGTCTTCACCTAGTTCCGGAGTCCGAGCCTGAGTCAAGACCCAGGTTCTGGGTCCTTGTCCAGTCTCCGGCTCGGACTCCAAGCCCAGGCTCCTAGTTCCCAGTTCCTAGTCCTGGGCCCGCTTGCTGAGCCAAAGTCCTAGCCCAAGTCTGTGTTCTTGTCCCAGCTCCTAGTCTACATCCAGTCACGTCCCTAACTCTAGTCTCTAGTCTTGTATTGTTCCTAGTACTTCAGTGTCTGTGTCTTGTACTTGGGTTTGCTGCCAAGCGCACCCCCATATGACAGGGGCCCACTCTCGGGGTTTCATGACTGGCCGTTATTCAATATGCCAAGGATGCAGCCTAGGATATTAGTTCGCCTTCGGAGTTCCAGGATCTTGTGGCTCTGGAGATGGACGGACTGAAAGTCGGCGTCCCTGCAGGAGTTCGGTGTGTCGTGGGAGATGGAAGATCGAAAGCAGTGAGCTGGCTGTGTGCCTAGAGACCCGAGTTCTTTGGGTACAGAACTCGGAAAAAGTGACACAATGGACTTTTTACATTGTAAATCAGCAAGTTGTTTGGTATGTCTCCCCTCTCACTATGAAATGGAGACACCTCTTTTTCCCTTATTAGGAAGAGAGAGAGAGCCTGTGGTATGTCAAATACCGAGTGAACAAGTAGTCTTTGGGGTACTATAAGCCTGTATCTTTGGTGATGCTTTGCTGCACGCTTGAGTGCTCGGTGGTGGGTGCCGATGGTTTTTTTTTTTTTTTTTTTTTTTTTTTTGGAAGGTGGGGGATGGGGGATCATTGCTTTGCTGCTGCTTACGCGTGGGGGGGCTTTGGGGTTCCAACATTTAACTGTCATTCATCATTTGGGGCACTCCTCTGTTTTCGTGGATGGTTGCGAAG
The DNA here is from genome assembly GCF_030028105.1 of Mobula birostris. NCBI lineage: Eukaryota > Metazoa > Chordata > Chondrichthyes > Myliobatiformes > Myliobatidae > Mobula > Mobula birostris. The sequence continues at coordinate 53,309,388 of NC_092383.1, read as the reverse complement.
AAAAAGTACTTCAGAGTGTATATTTTATACATTTCTCTGACATTAAATGTACCTTTGAAACCTTTGATATGGATCAATACTTGTGGAAGTATGCTGTTACCAAGTTTCCACCGATTCTGCACTTGACGGGACACGAGTTGTGGAGGAGGCAAGGGAGATAATCCATCAATGGACTAAACACACTAAAGTAATTAAAATACATACTGGTAAGGCAAATGGAGAATTGAGTCACTCAGAGTTTTGGAATAAGTTGTGGAATTAAGGATCAAATGTTCAAATACATTGTGAGGATAGCAACACATGCTGTTGTGATTCTAATTTTATATATGTTGATAATAGTATTGCTTAATGTACATCAATTTAGAAGGTGGAAGGCTGAAATCATGCAAAAGTTAGAGGAAAATGTTCTTACAAAAGAGATGAGATGATTGTCGGTATAAAAAGTGTGTGAATTCAGTAAGTAAATGTTACCTTTACCATTATATAATGTACAATACGTGTAGCACATCTGGCGGGGGTTCATGGCTGCCCTATGGACAGTCAACAAAATGAGGGGAGGATAATGATCCTCAAATAAATATCTTTGGATCAAGAGGAGGGAGATTTTGGCCAGAAAGAAATACAATTAGCTAACAGAAATGGAGGCAGCCATTTTAAGAGACTATCCTTGCAGTTGCCACTTTGTGAACTGTTTGATGAACTGATTCTTGCTCTTGGATAACTTAATCAAAACAATTGAACGTAGGCATAAGGAGTTTTTGCTAATGATCTGCTGAACCTAAGACCATTCTCAGTTAAGAAGCCGTTTATTGTGTAAAAAGGCAGCTTTGAAGAAGTAATCTCATCACCTGGGCCCGGAGTTTGGGTGACCTGGCTGGAACCAGTCAGAGTTGAATAGAACAAAAGCAGTCACCTAAGGCATGAGATTGAAGGTGGAAGGCCATAAAACAATACACATTGTAGCCCTGGGCTACATCCAATGGGAATCTGACAAAGATCAGTCAGATGACATCCAGACAACGAAATTGAAACATCATAGATTGACCTGATGAAGAAAATTATAAAAACAGAGGATCTTGAGAGCTTAGGCAGTGACTTACAAGGGTAATCTTTGTAAGATGATTCCTTGTAACACCGTTTGTTATTCAAGTTCAGACTGTTGCCATCTTGACTAAATTCTACTGCTGTCAGGGTTGCCAAGTTAACTCGTGCCATTCTCCAGCAAAGGGGCATTCAGTCTGTGAAGTACGACCTGCTGCTCTCTCTCCATATGGCAGCATTTACATTCCTGTCGCTTATTCCAACAGCACCTTCATAGTTCCTCTAATCCATCTAGCCTATATTGCTGATGCTCGTGACGATCGAGTGATGTGGGATTCTGAAGTACCTGGTCACAGAAATACTCAATCCAACCACACAATGTGTCACCTCCACACAAAGAAATTAGGGCAGATACAAATGCACAGAAGACAAGCACTAAGGAACCATACAGAGTTATTGGTCAGTGATTTTATGGGAATAATACTTGGAGGGGGAATAAGACTTTAGTCTGGAATGTTGATTTGTCCATCTGGCTACAGTGACTTGCAAAGATTAAGATACCCAGATGAGCAGAGACAAAGGGATGGCAATATGAGAACCACAGTGGGGCACTTCCAGTTTCCTTTACTTGTTTCCACAATGGATGATTAATGTTGTTGGGAGCTCAAATAACATGCAGTCATGCCTTCAAGAACATACCGAGTCTTCACAATCACTTTATTATATTTCAGCTGCCCCTTCTGTGCCTAATAGGCTCGCTTTGTCCTCTTGCACTTTGTTACCATCTTCTTCACTTCTAACCCTAGTGTACTATGTAAATTTGATAAGTTTATGCTGTGCACCAATCTTAAAATCATTAATAATTACAAATAATCTGTATATCAGCACTGATCCAAGGAACACCACAATTGACCCTCCTTAAATCTGAGAAGCAATCATTTACCACTACTCTACTACCTGCTTTTCAGCCATTTTCCCACACCTCCCATCTATACCGCTACAGACCTTTAATTTTTCACCGGCTTCCATCTTGAATAGGCTAGGTGACGTATACTCTGAAAATCCACGCAGGAAACATTGATTGCATCCTATTCATCAATTCTTATTACAGTACATCACAAAAATTCTATCAGGTTATACACAAACATAAATTTCCTTTAACATATCTATGTTACTTGTCCTTTTGAACTCAAACTTCTCAAAATGATTACTACTTTCTTCCCTGATTATTGTTTCTAAACGTTTCACCACAACGGAGCTTAAACTGCCACTGACCCCATGCCTTAAAACAAGGAAGCTGGCCTGCTATTTTCCATATTTCTGTCATCTCCCTGTATCTAGGGATGATTGGAATATTATGGTATATCCTCCTCACCCACACCTCCCTAATTAAGCACAGCCCGCCTTTCCAGTACCTTATCAACTTTCACTCCATCCGTTACCTCTTCTCCTGTTCCTGCAAGAGATTTTGACAAATATCTTCCTTACTACTTAATTAACATTCCAACTATAAATTCTGTCTCTCGGCATCGATCACTTTCTTTATCCTTTATCAGACCCACCTGTCCTTTTATTTCCTGATTACTACTTACATGCCCTTTCCATTTCCTTTCATGTTGTCATTCTCCTTTCATTCTCACTGCTTGTTATTTTTATTTGTTATACTTTGCCTCTCTGCAATTCAAACTGGTTCCCACTGGAATTACTCACTCGACGTGAATCCTTTACCTTCCATTTCTCTGTTTCCTGGTCTGCCAGGGAGCTTTAGTTTAGATCGATTTTCATTTCCCTGATGTGAAAATGATTTGAAACAATTGCTCTGTATATATCAGTCATTCTTCCATTACGTTACAGTCTTACCTGGCTGTAGACCCCTGGTAAGCCTCAGGCTCACTCAGCTCGCTTTCCTCTAGGGAGAGCAGCCTTCGGCCCGCCAAACTGGGTAATCAAGTTTGTGTGAATGCTGTGTGATATACCCCACCCCACCAAATAACAGACAATACACCATATGCAATTAAATGATTACACTTTATAGATCTCACTGGAACTATGTGATTAATAGAGATAAAATAATAAAAGACGCCAAACTTATCAAAGTTCAACCACTTCATGCACAGCAGTTGGAGCTCAATTAACAGAGCCCCCTTTCCACCATTTGATCCCCTCCGACCTCCTCAACCCGCCGCCTGGGACCAGCCATGGTGGTCGACCACAGCGTGCCCAGCACATCCAGTCCTCTTCGGTTCTCCTTCCCAAAACCCTGGGGCTCGGGGTCCGTCCCATCACCCAGCTCACAGCATTGCATCTCCTCTCTCTGTCCCCATTCGCCTTCTGCTCTAAACCCTGCAAAACAATAGCTTATATACCCACAAGAAAGAATGACATCTATTCCAATTGGGGAGCAAATGAATACAATCCTCATTATTAGTAATATAACCCAAACTAACTGCTAGAGAGAGAACTTTCTCAGCAGCTAACATAACAAAGAAGCCATTTTGATTAGCCTCAGCAGTAAAATAAAAGAAGAAACCCCTTACATGGCATTAATTGATTCTATTTTAGCTTAGTCCTCTATCGGCCTCTGCCATCCCTTTGGATTCATCAGGTGCATGTAGAGAGGGAGACAGGTCTACGGGCAACAGCTTTTCTTCCATTTTGTACTCCTGACTTCCATATCACATTGACAGCTGGAGCTCAATATCCATGATCAACCGCAACCAATGGAGGGACTCAACACTGCGTATCCCAGTGCTTAATATTAAAACCTACTCTGTAGTGAGCAACCTTCAGGAAGAAAACATACAACTGATACTTTTGAATGTTCAACTAAATGTACACCTCACGTAGGTTTTAATATATAACAGTTGTGCATTTCTGTTTTAAAGGTTTCCCAAGCCAGCACTATTCTCCATCCACGTAGCACATCACACACTGACTGATCAAGCTGAAAATGCTCCTGAAGGTTTATCAGTACTTCTCTATGACCTGTTATTGTGAGATAATTTGAAATAATCATTCATTCTGTTTCTCCTCATTTCACATGGTAAGTTTGGTCTCTGTTCCATGCTTCTCCCACTGATGGACAATGCTAAAAATTCCTATCACGTTAAATTGCAATGTCAGTTATGTCAGTTCAAATCTTTTGAAAATCTTACTTTTGAGTTGCTTCCCAGAGTCCAATGTCTCCTCTTAAGCCACTGCTCTAACACTTTGAATCAGTTCAGATGAGAAATTGCAATGGAATCTTCAACTGTTCTTTCCATTACTTGGTACATCAATGGTATAAAAGACCTAGTACATAATTGCAACAGTGCAACATAGCTACAGTTATTTTTTCCATTACCAACAGGTTCCATCATGGGCATTAGTCTCCATAGTGTCCAGAACATCTTCAAGGAGTGATAACTCAAAAAGGTGGTGTCCATCACTAAAGACCCCCATCACCTAGGTCATGTCTTGTTCTCATTGCTACCATCAGGAAGGAGGTACAGAACTGTGAAGGCACACATTTAATTATTCAAGAATAGCTTCTGCCCCTCCGCCATCTGTTTTTGGAACCCATGAACACTACATCACTAATTTTTTAGTTCTATTTTTGCGCTATTTATTTAATTTATTCATTTAACAGTGCCTATAAGAAGTATTCACCCCCATTTGGAAGTTTTCATATTTTATTGTTTTACAACATTGAATCACAGTTGATTTAATTTGGCTTTGTTGACACTGATCAACAGAAAAAGACTCTCACGTCAAAGTGAAAACACAAAATAATTGATTGCGTAAGTATTCACTTCCTTCAAGTCAGTATTTAGTAGATGCAAATTTGGCAGCAATTCCAGCCTTGGGTGTGTGGGGATAGGTCTCTATCAGCTTTACACATTGGACACTGAAATTTTTCCCATTCGTCTTTACAAAACTGCTCAAGTTCCATCAGATTGTATGGGGAATGTGAGTTAACAGCCCTTTTCAAGTTCAGCCTCAAATTCTCAATTGGATTGAGATCTGGACTCATGACTTGGCCACTCCAGGACATTAACTTTGTTGTTTTTAAGCCATTCCTGTGTAACTTTGGCTTTATGCTTGGGTTCATTATTTTGCTACAAAAAAAAAATCTCCCAAATCGCAGTTCTCTTGTAGGCTACATTAGGTTTTTCTCCAGTATTTCCCTGTATTTTGCTGTATTCATTTTACTCTCTACCTTTACAAGTCTTCCAGGGCCTGCTGCAGTGAAGCATTCCCACAGTATGATGCAGCCACCAGAATTCTTCACAGTAGGGATGGTATGTTTTTGATGATGTGTGGTGTTTGCCTTAGCATTTATAGTCTGATGGCCAAAAAGCTCAATTTTGGTTTCAGCAGACCATAGAACCTTCTTCCACCTGACTTCAGAGTCTCCCACCTGCCTTCTGACAAAGTCTAGCTGAGATTTCATGTGAGTTTTTTCCAACAGTGGCTTTCTCTTTGTCACTCTCCCATAAAGCTGCGACTGGTGAAACACCCAGGCAACAGTTGTTGGATGCGCAGTCTCTCCCATCTCAACCACTGAAGCTTCTATCTGCTCCAGAGTTGTCATAGGTCTCTTGGTAGGCTCCCTCGCTAGTCCCCTTCTTGTACGGTCACTCAGTTTTTGAGGACGGCCTGCTCTAGGCAGATTTACAGCTTTCTATTTTTTGATGATTGACTTAACCAGTGGGGGGAGAAGATGGCAGCGTGACTGCAGCGCGCAGGGCCACTTCGGCGATGATACCTGTAATCTGTCAAGTAGGGGACCGTGCACAATTCTGATTTGATGAAGACAGACGTGAGAGTATGAAGGAACATCTGGAAAACTTCTGAAATGCCCACTTCGCTGCTGCTGCTACTGTGTGGTAACCGGAATCTCCGGAGCTGAAGGCCCCAAAATCCTCGGCTTTGTGTGTTTCAGCGGCTGGGGAAAGGTCAAAGGCATTTAGCAGAGGATGGCGCTCGGGAGGCTGTATTGGAGAGGCTGGTCGGAAGCTCCAAGTTTTCAGACGGATGGACTCAGTGTCGGCTGTGGTCGGCTGCTTCCAAGGTATCGGCAAGTTGACGGTGCCTGGAGGTTTATGGCAGGGAGTTTCTCCCTTTTGCCGCCTGCTATCGGGGACTCGGGAGTCGATCGACTCAGGACTTTGAGACTTTTTTTTACTGTGCCCATGGTTTGTTCTTCATCAAATTATGGTATTGCTTTGCACTGCTGTAACTATATGCTATAATTACGTGGTTCTATCCGTGTTAGTCTTTGGTTTGTCCTGTTTTCTGTGATATCACTCTGGAGAAACATTGTATCATTTCTTAATGCATGTATGCATTTCTAAATGACAATAAAAGAGGACTGAGTGTTCTCATAATCTAAAAAAAACTATACTCCAAGGGATATTTAGTGACTTGGAATTTTTCTTGTGTTTGTCTCCTGACTTGTGCTTTTCAATCACCTTTTCGCAAAGTTGCTTGGAGTGTTCTTTTGTCTTCATGGTGTAGTTTTTGCCAGGATACAGACTCACCGGATGCAGGTGTATTTATACTAGAATCAATTGAAACACCTTGAATGCGTGCAGGTTTCCAAAAACAGATCTCCATTTAACTAGTTATGTGACTTCTTAAACCAATTGGCTGCACCAGTGATGATTTGGGGTTGAATACTTAATGCAGTCAATTAGTTTGTGTTTTGTATTTGTAATTAACTTAGATCACTTTGTAGAGATCTGTTTTCACTTTGACATGAAAGATTCTTTTCCTGTTGATCAGTGTCAAAAAAGCCAAATTGAATCCATTGTGATTCAATGTTTTAAAACAATAAAACATGAAAACTTCTTGGGGGGGGGGGAATATTTTTTATAGGCACACACACTTACCGTATACTTGTTGTAATTTATGTTTTTTCTCTATTATTATGTATTGCGTTGTATTGTTGCCACAAAGTTAGCAAATTTCGTGACATCCGCCAGTGATATTAAACCTGATTCTGAAGCTTAGAAACAACACAGTTTACAGAGCCACTTGATAATCAATCCACGCGGCAGATATATGGTATTCGACACCGGGAAGGTCAATAAAAGGAGCAGACACAGAAAATAACTTAACAGCAAGTAACAAAAATTTAACTCAAGTCAGCCACGACTCAGCGCTGAAATTTTATCCTAGGGGCATAATGAAATACAAGAGTGACACAGCTCTCCTCTGCAGCAGTAAGAAGCATTTGCAATACCTGGAGACAGCTGGACACTTTATATGCTGCCATTGAGACTGTGCAGGTCGAAGTAGCAATAGCTGTCAATGAGAAACAGAAGCATACACAACATAGCACACAGAAGCACACTCTTCATCACACCATGTCAAAGTTCAATGTAACAGGGACTCTGCACAAATTCAATCTGGATTAATTTATGAAGAACTGTAATAGCTACAGCTGCCACAAGGACAGCTATGAGTAATAATGAACCTTTTATCTTTTAAAAAAAAAACTGAGGCCCAAAGTGGGTTACAATTAGACAGAGCAGTTGCTTTAAAAAGAAACTTACTTTCATCAGATCAGCTCTTGAGGGCATGGCTTGAATATATGCTTCGTGTGTTGCTTGAAAAATGTCTTAAGATTTTCTTTTAAGCTTTCACATTCTCTTGCCTGTGATTGATCTTTGCCATATCTCCAACATCAAATGGGGAGCTGGCATCCTAATTGAATGCTTTAAAAATAATTTGAGCCTTTCAAACCAAAAGCAGTTTGTCAGCTTAAGGAATGTTAAACCACGGTTGATTTATTTTTCCACACAATCCTAGAAATACATTTAACACGGTCAGCAGGCACAGCCAGAGCCTGTGATAATCACAATACAATTCCACTCCCGAGAGGAGTGGGGGATGGTTCAGTCCCATATTTTCTGTCCATTCATAAATTAGAAATGAACTTGCACATGGTGTAAGAGGAGTAAAGCTTTTTATCTTTCCCCCTATTGAATAGATTCAGCATTCCCTGTTGATATGAGGATTCACTGAAACTTACCAAGAGTTAATGGAGGTGCTGGTTTGGGTCTGATGAAAACATAAAACAAAAATCAATCAAAAAAAAACTGACACCTATAGATCAACTTCCCCGTGTTTTACAAGAAAAGCTTTATATTTTCATTGCCTTTGCCTGGAACTGAACTTGGTCCTGATTGCTTTGGGTACGCAAGGCACTAACCCAGGGTTTTCTGCTCCTGTTGTCCTCTACATGTATGATGGCTCAACTCAAATTCATAAATAACCATCCCCTGAGAAATGAGGTGAAGTGGAAGGTGATGGGGTAGGGAGGAAGTTGGTGAGTGTGTTGAAATCAGCTATGGCAGGTTCTGGCAATCTCATAGCTTGATGTCAAGACAAACACTCTCTCCTTTAATACAAGCTAAACAAAAGAGTGGGTCATTGACCATAAGGCATAGGAGCAAAATTAGGCCATTTGGCCCATCAAGTCTGCACAGCCATTCAACCATGTCTGATCTCTTTTTTCCTTATTCTATCCTATTTGCCAGCCTTCTCCCCGTAACCTTTGATGCTGTGGCCAATCAAAAACCTATCAAGCTCTGACTTAAATATACCCAACAACTTGGCCTCCACAGCTGCCTGTGGTAATAGATTCCACAAGTTCACCACCCAAATTGGTTAAAATTTTCTCTACATCTGTTTTAAATGGACAACCCTCTATCCTGAGGTTGTGCCCCCTGGTCCCAGTCTACCCCACCATGGGAAACATCCGACACAACCAATTCTCAGATGACGCAGTAGCCACTGGTCTACATACCATCCTTACACATCTGGAGAAGAAGGATGCTTATGTGAGAATGCTATCTTGGACTACAGTTCAGTGCTCAACACCATAGTTCCATCCAGGCTCGGCAAGAAGCTCGGAGATCTTGTCCTTGACCCTGCCTTGTGCAGCTGGATCCTGGACTTCCTGTCAGATCACCGGCAGGTTGTAATAGTGAACTCTCTCACCTCCAACCCTCTGACTCTCAATACAGGAGCCCCTCAGGGCTGTGTACTTAGTCCTCTTCTTTACTCCCTGTATACCCATGATTGTATCGCCATCCACAGCTCCAATCTGCTAACTATATTTGCTGATGACACTACATTGATTGGCCTTATCTCAAACAATAATGAGGTGGCCTACAAGGAAGAAGTATCTCTCTGACACAGTGATGGCAAGAAAACGACCTCTCCCTCAATGTCGTAAAAACAAAGGAGCTGGTTTGAGGATTACAGGAGGAATGCAGATGGCCTAACCCCTATTGACATCAATGGATCTGGGATTGAGTGGGTAAACAGCTTTAAGTTCCTCAGCATCAACATCACCGAGGACCTCACGTGGTCTGTACATACCAGCTGTGTGGTGAAAAAGGTACAACAGCGCCTCTTTCACCTCAGACTGTTGAGGAAGTTTGGTATGGGCTCCCAAATCCTGGGAACTTTCTACAGGGGCATAATTGAGAGCATCCTGACTGGCTGCATCACTGCCTGATACGGGAATTGTACCTCCCTTAATCGCAGGACTCTGCAGAGAGTGGTGCAGACAGCCCAGTGCATCTGTAGTTGTGAACATCCCATGATTCAGGGCATTTACAAGGACAGATGTGTGAAAAGGGCCCAAAGGATCATTGGGGACCCGAGTCACCCCAACCACAATCTATTCCAGCTGCTACCATCTGGGAAGTGGTACTGCAGCAGAAAAGGCAGGACCAACAGAATCCGGGACAGCTTCTTCCACCAGGCCATCAGACTGATGAACTCATGCTGATTTGATTACATTGACTGTTCTACTTATTACAAATTATTATAAATTACTATGATTGCACATGGCACATTTAGATGGAGACATACATAAAGATTTTTACTTCTCATATATGTGAAGGATGTAAGAAATAAAGTCAATTCAAATCAATTCAATTTAACTCTGTCTAGGCCTTTCAACATTTGAAAGGTTTCAATGAGATCCTTCCTCATCTTGCTAAATTCCAGCAGGTACAGACCCAGTTCCTCGTATGATAACCCTTTCATTCCTGGAATCACCCTTGTGAACCTCCTCTGAACCCTCCCCAATGCCAGCAGATCTTTCCTTAGATGAGGAGTCCAAAACTGTTCACAATACTCAAAGTGAGGCCTCACCAGTGCCTTATAAAGCCTCAGCATCACATCCCTGCTCTTGTATTCTAGACCTCTTGAAATGAATACTAACACTGCATTTGCCTTCCTCACCACTGGCTCTACCTGCAAGTTAACCTTTAAGGTGTTCTGCACAAGGACTCCCAGTCCTTTACATCTCAGATTTTTGGATTTTCTCCCTGTTTAGAAAATAATCTGCACATTTATTTCTACTACTAAAGTGTCTGACCATGCATTTTCCAACACTTGTTGGGAATTTGCAAGTGCCTAGAAGATGAATCCTATGATATTAGTGCATTCATTATTTCTTGAGACTGGAGTTTATGGATTCAAGGATCCTGGCTAAGTAGTACTGGCCAGTAACTACTTTACTTCTTGTGAACCGTATAGTACATAACGTAGCCACAGTACACTTCTGATAGACGTGATTGTTCGTAGTGAACCCATCCAGTAGATTAGTCTGTCTTGTGAAGTTTTTACAGTGCTGTTGTAGCAATCTCAATCCAATTGAGCCATGAAAATGAAAGTGCTCATGCAGCAAAACTTGTAACTGACAACTCGCATTAAACAGATAGCAGAAATGATCAATATGCTTCAATCTGGACACAAGAGATTCTGGGTATCGCATACAGTTAGAAAGTAAGGAAAATTGTTACTGTGGATGTTGAACAGCTATCTCGAGAATCAGCAATATAGGTAGCCCGGTTCCAGTTTACCTGAAGTCACAGATTTGTATATGAAAACTAGAACATCATAGCAGGTCGCTGTATAAACAAAATAGAGGATGTCCTCCAGGTGGGTGGGGGTAGACTGAGTAAATTCCAATATGAAATACATTGAGCCAGAATTTGCAGAGGATGTATAGCTGTGATTTCTCCATGTAAATATCACCAAGTTCAGGATTCCTATAGAAGTGGGATTGTCTGAATTTACAACCCACCCTTCACTGTTTTTACATTAACCTAGGACTTCAAAGGGAGTTGGAGTGGTTTGGTGTAAACCAGTAGTCATATACTTACAGTTTCTCTGGGAAATCTGCTCGCTGAACCTGCACCAGTTAGACCTTGTACAGGAACAGCACAATTTAAATAGAAACTGAGCAAGTGAGCAGGTTGAGTATTAAATAATTCATATTTTTAAAGTAGATTATGGTTTTTAATTATTTCAGGGTGTTAGTGGTGGAGACTGACCATCCAGAGGCTGCCTTCATCGTCGCCAGTGACTTTAATCGAGCGTCGCTGACGAAAGTCTCTCTGAAGTTTTGTCAGCACATCAAGGTGAGAACTCATGGAGATAACACACTTGACCACTGTTACACTCCCTTCCACAATGCTTACAAAGCTCCCTTTCGCGCAGCTTTTGGAAAATCAGATCACTCTGCGACCCTGCTTTTGCCGACGTACAGGCAGAAGCTGAAACAAGAGGTGGTCGTAGTTAAGACCCTCCACTGTTGGTCTGACCAATTGGCCTTCATGCTGCAGAACTGCTACGATAACGTCGACTGGAATGTCTTCCATGATGAGGATGCCTCCAAGTCACGGATGGAGTCATGTGCTTCATCTGGAAGTGCATCGACGATGTTGTCCCCCAGAAGTCGGTCAGGGTCTTCCTGAACCAGAAACCCTGGATCAATAGCTCCGTGTGAGCAGCACTTACAGCACAACATAGAGCTTACATCACCAGCGATCAGTTAGTGCTCAAGAACGGCAGCTTATGATCTGCACAAAGCAATACAAGGACAAGATGGAGTCCAGACTCTCAACGAATAGCATGCATGACTTTTGGCGAGGGCTGCGTACCATCGCAGACTTCAAAGCCAAACGCTGTGGTGCCACCAATATCACGGCCTCTCTCCCAGATGAGCTCAGTCGCTTTTATGCTCGGTACAATGTCGCTAACTCTGAGCCTCCGAGGAAAGCCACCGCTACAATTTGTAACCTGGTCATCTCTGAGGCTGAGGTATGCAGATGTTTCCAACCAGTGGACAGTCACAAGGCAGCGGGACCGGACGGCATCCCAGGGCGAGTGCTCAGGATGTGCGTGGCACAACTGGCAGGTGTGTTTACAGACATTTCTAATTTCTCCCTCTGCCAGCGCAGAGTGTACTCCTATGCCATCTTGGTCAAGGTCTCCCATCCACTACATAGTGTACTGGTTGGGCACAGGAGTACATTCAACCAGAGACTCATTCCACCGAGACGCAGCACAGAGCGTCATAGGAAGTCATTCCTGCCTGTGGCCATCAAACTTTACAACTCCTCCCTAGGAAGGTCAGACACCCTGAGCCAATAGGCTGGTCCTGGACTTAATTTCATAATTTACTGGCATAATTTACATATTACTATTTAACTATTTATGGTTCTATTACTATTTATTATTTATGGTGCAGCTGTAACCAAAACCATTTTCCCCCGGGATCAATGAAGTATGACTATGACTATGCTTCAAATTATCCACCACTATCCCTGTACCAAACAAGACCAAGGTAACATGTCTGAATAACTGGGGTCCTGTCGCACTCATGTCAATAATAAGCAAATGCTTTGAGAGGCTCGTCAAGGATTATATCTGCAGCTTGCCACCACCCAGACTGGACCCCCTACAATTCACCTACCGACACAACTGATCGACAGATGACACAGTAGCCACTGCTCTACATACTGTCCTTACACATCTGGAGAAGAAGAATGCTTATGTGAGAATGCTGTTCTTGGACTACAGTTCAGCATTCAACACCATAGTTCCATCCAGGCTTGACAAGAAGCTCGGAGACCTCAGCCTTGACCCTGCCTTGTACACCTGGATCCTGGACTTCCTGTCAGATCGCTGACAGGTGGTAAGAGTGGGTTTCCTCAGCTCCACCCCTCTGAGTCTCAATACAGGAGCCCCTCAGGGCTGTGTACTAGGTCCCCTCCTTAACTCCCTGTATACCCATGACTGTGTCGCCACTCACAGCTCCAATCTTCTAATTAAATTTGCCAACGACACTACATTGATTGGCCTTATCTCAAACAATAGCGAGGTGACCTACAGAGAAGAAGTCATCTCTCTGCCACAGTGGTGTCAAGTAAACGACCTCTCCCTCAATGTTGCAAAAACAAAGGAGCTGATTGTGGATTACAGGAGGAATGGAGACGGGCTAACCCCTATTGACGTCAATGAATCTGGGGTTGAGAGAGTAAACAGCTTTAAGTTCCTCGGCATCCACATCACCGAGAACCTCACATGGTCTGTACACACCAGCTGTTAGTGAAAAAGGCACAACAGTGTCTCTTTTACTCAGACTTTTGAGGAAGTATGGTATAGGCCCCCAAATCCTAAGAACTTTCTACAAGGGCACAATTGAGAGCATCCTGACTGGCTGCATCACTGCCTGGTATGGGAACTGTACCTCCCTTAATCGCAGGACTCTTCGGAGAGTGGTGCAGACAGCCCAGTGCATCTGTAGTTGTGAACTCCTTGTGATTCAGGGCATTTACAAAGGACAGGTGTGTAAAAAGGGCCTGTAGGATCATTGGGGACCCAAGCCATCCCAACCACAATCTATTCCAGCTGCCACCATCCGGGAAGCAGTACCGCAGCATAAAAGCTAGGACCAACAGGCTCCGGGACAGCTTCTTCCACCAGGCCATCAGACTGATGAACTCACGCTGATTTAACTGTACTCTATATTTCATTGACTGTTCTATTTATTATAAATTATTATAAATTAATATGATTGTACATTGCACATTTAGATGGAGCCGTAATGTAAAGATTTTTACTTCTCATGTAAGAAATAAAGTGAATTCAATTCAATGTTTTATTTTGCTAAATTAATATACTTTAAAACATTTTTTTTACTTTTAATGGCTATTGAATACTTTTATATATGTTGAATGTTTCTTAACATTAAAGGCAATCAGAAAGTTTTTTTTACAAGTTTGACAGCGCAGTAAACCAGGAGGCTTGACTGCAGGCTCCTGAAGTTTGGTTTTGGTTGTTTCATGTGTGGCTTGTCACGCCAACACACTACTCAAAGGTATAGCATGGTGCCTCACCATTCAGGATTAGGCCTGCTTGTCAGTGGCAGATTTGCAGACGTAAATTCACGACTGGCAACAGGGTCCAGCCCACTAAAACCTGACTACATGATGTAATGTGCCACTTGATTCAACAAATTAAGGTAATAAAACTTTTATTGGCCCGTGACATGAGGTAATGAAAGATCAACATGCACCACACCGCTGTGACACTCAGATGATGTGCTATCAACTATTTGGAAGTCCCAGTCATTCAAGGTTCAAGATTTAAGTTTATTTGTCGCATGTAGATCGGAACATACAGTGAATGTGTCATTTGTATTAACAACCAAGTCACCCAAGGTTGTGCTGGGGGCAGCCCGCAAGTGCTGCCACACATTCCAGCTCCAGCATAACATACCCACAATGCACAGAGCAACACAGAACATGATAAATAAACAACAACAGAAAAGCAAGCCCCATCCCTCCCTCTCACCTACACACAGTCTTTTAACCCCAAGACAGGCCTCCAGTTCCAGTATCTAGAAGACACGGACTTGGGCCTGCAGACTTGCAGCCTTGGCCTCCCCAGCAGACTTGCAGAGACTGGCAGATTCGGCTCCAGCCAATGGGTCACGTCTTCCAGACTCCTGATTCGTCCCCGGCATCAATCCCTAAACATGCCTATCCCCAAACATCTGCCCTTGAACTCCAGACTCACTGATGGCAGGATCACAAACACTAGGCCCCAAATTCCAGTCTCACTGGCTCGTGAACCTAATCGAAACTTGCTCCACCTGTCCACACGGAACTCCAACTCCAGAACCCACCTGAGCTGGTGGGGGGGGGGGGCCTTGTTCACTCTATGCTGGTCCGACATCCGTAATCAGATGTCCCACCTCCGCATCGCTGGTCTCAAACATGGAATAGAGACCTACACACCAGCCTGACCACTAATTCTCCACATCCCTGTTCCTAAACCCTAACCGGAATCCTGACTCCCCTCTTTGTCTCCAAAACCATCCTTACGAACCTAAAAAACAATTAACAACTAAATCAGAGCAGCAACTCAACAGATCAATTCAGCATCTAGCTCATAAGATAACGTTTGCTGCACTCCCTTTTTACTCACCAGGGTCCATTTTCCACACTCCTTTGAACCCATGTTGGATTTGTATTGCAGTGCACCCCTTCTACATACTAGGTCACAGCAGCCATGGTCCTTTTAGTACACTGGGGCACCAGGTCCCGTGTTCTCTTCCCACTCACCAAACACCGATTCCATGCTCCCATTCCATTCACCAGGGCCTCAATCCTGATAGTACGAATTATTTTTTGGCTCCCTCTCTAATTTGTATCGCAAGGAACCGATAGTTGGATTTGATCCAGTCTGGGATTTGATAGGATCCAATGATGAGGAAAAAATGAGCTGTTCATGAAAAGCCTTTACCATCCACATGCTTAAAATAACCTGTTACGTTTTCTAATCCACTATTTCCCCTATCTATTTTTGTGTAATTTTGGCATGAAAATCATTATCAATGTTAAATATAAAGTTCCAGTAGTTATCATGTTGATAGCATTACCACGATGATCACATTAAAGAATTTTTAAAAATCAAGAGCAACGATTTCTTAACGGATGAACAGCTCTCAAGTAACAAAATTGGTAATTAATTTTCAGGAATTGTTACAGCACTAACACTTGTTCAACAATTCTGTTGCCAAGAACAACAGAAGTAAATCTCAGTGCCAACATAAAACCTCATTTGGTGTGTTACAGGTTTACACAAGTGAAAAAGCTGTTGGAAAAAGGAGCAAAGGTTTAGACTACGGCGTGACTGACCTCTAAGTCCCCCACAAACCTCTCCTTAAATATTAACCTGACCCCTAACTCCCCTCTTTCTCCTCAAAACAATCCCCATTAACCTGAACAACAACTAAATCTGAGCTGCAACCTCAACAAGAGAGTTGAATACTCTCTCAGACTGTCTCAGGTATCTGTTGTTAATATGCAAAACCAATGCTTCTGTGCTGTCTTCTTATGTACATAACTGTGTTCTTAATAGATAAACAGGTGTCCTTGAAGTTGTGAAGCCAACCTTCTGAAGAACTTCACAAGGTAAGTAAGCCATTATTCTTACTATCAAAGAAAGCTACACAGAGACTTAATTTTCAAATCATGTTTTAGGAGACTACAGATTACAGATGCCATCCAAACTCACAAACAATAATCTGGAATCATCATGGCACTAATGATTCAGTATTACACAAGCTGAATTTATGAATTGAGCCAACAGAAGGCCACTATATTAAAAAATGTATTATCAAAGTACATATATGTCATCATATACAACCCTCAGATTTGTTTTCTTGCAGGCATATTCAATAAATGCAATAACCATAATAGAATCAATGAAAGGCTGCATCCAGCAGGGGGGAATACCCATGTGTAAAAAGCAACAAACTGCAAATACAAAAGAAAAAAAATACACATAGTAATAACAAAAAAGCAATAAGTATCGAGATCATGAGATGAAGAACTCTTGAAAGTGAGTCCATAGGTTGTGGAAGCAGTTCATTAATGAGGCAAGTGAAGTTAAGTAAAACTATCCCTTCGAGTTCAAGAGCCTGGTGGTTGAGGAGTAATAAATCGGCCTGGTGGTGTGGGTCCTGAGGCTTTTGTGCCATCTTCCTGATGACAGCAGTAAGATGAGAGCATGGTCTCTCTGATGATGGATTGTCCAAAACTGTAATCAGATTGGAAAGTATTCTTCCTTCTTCCCTCTGGACTCTTAAGGTAGTGAATGCCCAATGCTCACTGGGCAAAAAGATACTTTGTACCAGCTTGCACCAGGTTTTCACTCAAACTTGACCTTTGGAAGGTGGGGGTGCACCCTGGATTATTTCTCATGAAATGTTCCACTGAAGTGGTCAATGCAAAATTAGCACATGAAATTAGAGATAAACGTACAAAATGGTTGATGACTTGTTGAACATAGAACAGTGCAGTGCAGGAACAGGATTTTTGGCCCTCTGTCATTGTGCCCTCTTGTACCATGATTCAAGAATCAAAAATGTTTAATGTCATTTCCCGTACACAAGTATACAGGAGAATGGTATAATTGTTACATTCGATCTGATGCAGCACAAAAAACCCACAAAAGATAAAGAACAGAATAATAATAAAAAACACAATAAATTTAAATACATATATACATATATATACAAATATACATATTTATATACATAGATCATATGTCCATACAGAAATGCTTGACTGTACATAAGGCGACTGACAGGAAATAATAAAGCAGTGGTGGAGTTGGTGGGTGGAGGTGTTGATCAGCCTTACTGCTTGGGGAGAGTAACTGTTTTTGAGTCTGGTGATCTTGCTGTGAATGCTATGTAGCCTCCCCCCTGATAGGAGTGGGACCAACAGTCCATGAGCAGGATGGGTGGGATCCTTCCTGATGTTGTCCCTTGTTCAAAAAAGGTAGTAGGGATAGTTCGGGTAATTATAGACCAGTGAGCCTTACATCTGTGGTGGGAAAGCTGTTGGAAAAGATTCTTAGAGATAGGATCTATCGGCATTTAGAGAATCATGGTCTGATCAGGGACAGTCAGCATGGCTTTGTGAAGGGCAGATCGTGTCTAACAAGCCTGATAGAGTTCTTTGAGGAGCTGACCAGGCATATAGATGAGGGTAGTGCAGTGGATGTGATCTATATGGATTTTAGTGAGGCATTTGACAAGGTCCCACACGGTAGGCTTATTCAGAAAGTTAGAAGGCATGGGATCTAGGGAAGTCTGGCCAGGTGGATTCAGAATTGGCTTGCCTGCAGAAGGCAGAGGGTCGTGGTGGAAGGAGTACATTCAGATTGGAGGGTTGTGATGAGTGGTGTCCCACAAGGATCGGTTCTGGGACCTCTACTTTTCGTGATTTTTATTAACGACCTGGATGTGGGGGTAGAAGGGTGGGTTGGCAAATTTGCAGACGACACAAAGTTTGGTGGTGTTGTGGATAGTGTAGAAGATTGTCGAAGATTGCAGAAAAACATTGATATGAAGCAGAAGTAAGCTGACAAGTGGCAGATGGAGTTCAACCCAGAGAAGTGTGAGGTGGTACACTTTGGAAGGACAAACTCCAAGGCAGAGTACAAAGTAAATGGCAGGATACTTGGTAGTGTGGAGAAGCAGAGGGATATGGGGGTACATGTCCACAGGTCCCTGAAAGTTGCCTCACAGGTAGATAGGGTAGTTAAGAATGCTTATGGGGTGTTAGCCTTCATAAGTCGAGGGATAGAGTTTTAAGAGTTGCAAGGTAATGATGCAGCTCTATAAAACTCTGGTTAGGCCACACTTGGCGTACTGTGTCCAGTTCTGGTTGACTCACTATGGGAAGGATGTGGAAGCATTGGAAAGGGTACAGAGGAGATTTACCAGGATGCTGCCTGGTTTAGAGAGTATGCATTATGATCAGAGATTAAGGGAGCTAGGGCTTAACTCTTTGGAGAGAAGGAGGATGTGAGGAGACATGATAGAGGTATACAAGATATTAAGAGGAATAGATGGAGTGGACAGCCAGCACCTCTTCCCAAGGGCACCACTGCTCAATACAAGAGGACCTATCTTTAAGATAAGGGGTGGGAAGTTCAAGGGGGATATTAAAGGAAGGTTTTTAACTCAGCGGTTGGTGAGTGGAATACACTGCCTGACTCAGTGGTGGAGGCAGATACACCAGTAAAATTTAAGAGACTACTAGACGGGTATATAGAGGAATTTAAGGTGGGGGGTTATATGGGAGGCAGGGTTTAAGGGTCAGCACAACATTGTGGGCTGAGGGGCCTGTACTGTGCTGTACTATTCTATGTTCTATGTTCCTGGCCTTTACCTGGCATCTTTCTGTATATACGTCCTTGACGGTGAGTAGGACAACACCAACGATCCACTTGGCAACTTTGACTACCAGTTGTAAAGCATTCTTGTCCACTGCAGTGCAGTTTCTGTCCCAAGCAGTGATGCCGCTGGTTAGGAAGCTCTCTCCTGCACATTTGAAGAATGAGTATGGATGTGCAAAGAACAGTTCTCTTCACCCTCCTCAGAACTGTATAGAGTGAGGTTTTGTGTGACATTCCGTCTCAGGAGCTTGAAACTGATTGCAGTTTCCACTGCTGTGCAGCCAATATAAATGGAGGTATGAGTGGTGTGAGTTCTCCTGAAGTCGATAACCACCACCTTTGTCTTGTTGTCATTAAGGAAGAGATTATTTGCCTGGCACCAGGCCTCAAGCTCTTCCACTTCCTCTCCTTAGACCTCCCATCATTACTAGTGATGAGCCCACCACTGTTGTGTTATTGGCGAACCTGACAATGTAATTGCTCAGGTGTTTGAATGATGCCAATCCAATTAATCCCATCTGCCTGACTCTGGTCCATATCTCTCTATTCCTCCCTGACCATGTACCTAAACATTGCGATTGAAACTGCTTCAACCATCTCCACGGTAATGTGTTGTAGGCACATCCCTCAACCTCCATAAATGAATTGCTTTGCACATCTCCTTTAAATGTTTTTCTTCTCACCTATATCCTATAGTATGTGCCATTTTCACTCTTGGAAAAGTTCTCTATCCATACCTCTCATAATCTTATGAACTGCAATCAAGTCACCTGTCAGCCTCCAGAAATCCAGAGAACATAATCTAAATTTGTCCAACCTCTCACTATAGCTGCTAGACTCCAATCCAAGCAATATCCTGGTAAACCTCTTTTGCATCGTATCCAGAGCCTCCACATCCTTCCTTTAGTATGGCAATCAGAACTGCACACAATACTCCAAATGTAGTCTAACCAAAGTTTTATGCAGCGGCAACATATTGTAATTTCTGGTATCTTCTCCTTTCCTTTCCAGTCCTGATGAAGGGTCTTGGCCAGAAACATTGACTTTTTACTCATTTCCATAGGTGCTGCCTGACCTGCTGAGTCATAGAACACTACAGCACAGAAACAGGCCCTTCAGCGCATCGAGTCTATGCCAGACAATTAATCCACTCAGTCCCATCCACCTGGATGCTCTCCATACCCCTCCCATCCATGTACCTATCCAAATTTCTCTTAAATGTTGAAATTGACCCTGCATCTGCCATTTGCACCGGCAGCTCATTCTACACTCTCACTACTTTCTGAGTGAAGAACCCACCTCCCCCCATGTTCCCCATAACATTTCATCTTTCATCCTTAAGCCATGACCTCTGGTTCTAGTCTAACCCATCCTCAGTGAAAAAAGGCTACATGCATTTACCTATCATTCTGTATATGTCTATCAAGTCTCCTCTCAGTCTTCTACTTTCCAGGGAATAAAATCCTAACCTATTCAACCTTTCCCGATAACTCCAGTCCTCCAGTCCCGACAATTTTTCTCTGCACTCGTTCAATCTTATTTACATCTTTCTTGCAGGTATGTGGCCAAAACTGAACACAATACAGTACCTTCATACAATTTCAACATAACATCCCGACTCTAGTACTCAACACATTGATTTATGAAGGTTGCAGTGCTAAAAGCCTTCGTTACAACCCTACCTAGCTGTGACACCACTTTCAAGGAATTATGGATCTGTATTCCAAAATCCCCTGTACTACTGCACTACTCAGTGTCCTACCACTCTCCGGATAAGACCTACGCAAAGTGCGACACCTCACACTTGTCTACATTAAATTCCACCTGCCATTTTTCAGCACATTTCACCAGCTGGTACAGATCCTGCTGCAAGCCTTGATAGTCTTCCTTGTTGTCATCTGCGTTTACCACATTATCATCCAGATCATTGATATAGATGACAAGCAATAATGGACCCAGCACCAATCAGTGCAGCACACCGCAAGTCAAAGGCCTCCAGTCAGAGAGGCAACCATCTACTATCACTCTCTGGTTTCTTCTGCAAAGTCAATGTCTAATCCAACTTACAACCTCACCTTGAACGCCAAACGACTGAACCTTCGGGACCCTGTCAAAGGCCTTGCTAAAGTCCATATAGATAACATCCTTGCCTTCATCAAGTTTCCTGGTAACTTCATCGAAAAACAGGGGCACAATTGAGAGCATCCTGACTGGCTGCATCACTGCCTGGTATGGGAACTGTACCTCCCTTATTCACCGGACCCCGCAGAGAGTGGTTTGGACAGCCCGGCGCATCTGTAGTTTTGAACTTCCCATGATTCAGGACATTTACAAGGACAGGTGTGTAAAAAGGGCCATAGGATCACTGGGGACCTGAGCCATCTCAACCACAATCTACTCCAGCTGCTGCCATCCGGGAAGCAGTACCACAGCATAAAAGCCAGGATAACAGGCTCCGGGACCACCAGGCCATCAGACTGATGAACTCACACTGACTTGAGTGTACTCTATATTACATTGACTGTTCTATTTATTATAAATTACTATGACTGCACATTGCACATTTAGATGGAGACATAACGTAAAGATTTTTATTCTTCATGTATGTGAAGATGTATGAAATAGTCAATTCAACTCAGGATTGGTTAGACAAAATCTACCACACACAAAAACATGCTGACTATTCCTAAACAATCCCTCCCCGCCTATCCAAATACTTATATATCCGATCCCTTAGAATATATTCCAATAACTTTCCTACTACTGATGTTAGCCTCACCGGCGTATAATTTCCTGGCTTATTCTTAGAGCTTTTCTTAAACAACAGAACAATATTAGCCATCCTCAATCATCCAGCAGTTCACCCGTGGCCAAGGATATTGTAAATATTTCTGCTCAGGCCCCTGCAATTTCTGCAGTAGTCTCCCTATTAGGGAATGAGACAGGGCAGGGAACAAATTGTCAGGCCCTGGAGATTTACACACCCTAATTTTCCTCAAGATAGCAAGCATAGGTCCATGACCTCACTGCTGATTGCCCCACATCTATAGAATCTGTGTGTCTCCCAAGTAAACACGGATGCAAAAAAATCCATTTAACACCTCCCCCGTCTCTTTCAGCTCCATGCAAAGATTACACTTTCATCTTCCAAAGAACCAATTCGGTCCCTTGCAATCCTTTTGCTCTTAACATATCTGTAGAATCCCTGAGGATTGTCTGCTAGGGCAACCTCATGCCTTCTTTTAGCCCTCCTGATTACCTTCTTAAGTGTTCTCTTGCATTTCTTATATTCCTCAAATACCTCATTTGTTCCTGTTTGCCTATACCTGCTATGCACCTCCTTCTTTTTCTCTCAATATCTCTTGGAAGTCGAGGCTCCCTAAACCTGCAATCCTCAACTTTTATTCTGATAGGAACATACAGACTCTGTACAATCAAAATTTCACTTTGAAAAACTCCCACTTACCAAGTACAC
Organism: Mobula birostris; assembly: GCF_030028105.1. Classification (NCBI taxonomy): domain Eukaryota; kingdom Metazoa; phylum Chordata; class Chondrichthyes; order Myliobatiformes; family Myliobatidae; genus Mobula; species Mobula birostris. Next base: position 53,286,818 of record NC_092383.1, on the reverse strand, counting down.
TTACCAAGTACACTTTTGCAAGAAATCAACCTGTACTAATCCACACTTGCCAGATCCTAAACAACACAAACAAATTTCCAGCATCTGCAGAATTTTTTGTGTTTATGATTTGCCAGATCCTTTCTGATTCCATTAAAACTGGCATTTCTCCAGTTTAGACACTCAACCCAAGGACTAGACCTACGCCTTATGCCTTGTGCCCGACGCCGGCCCCCTAGGCCTGAGTCGACAAAGTTGTATTAGTAGACCTATCCTTTTTCATAATTACCATGAAACTATTGGTATTGTGATATCTGGTGTTCCCCTTGACAAACTTCTGTCATTGCCCTATCTCATCCCTTAACGGGAGATCTAGTATTGCACTCTCTCTGGTTGGGACTTCTCTGTACTGATGAAGGAAACTCTCCTGAACACTTCTGTCAAACGCTATCCCATCTAGCCCTTTTACAGTATGAGAGTCTCAGTCAACACGTGGAAAAGTAAAAATCACCTATTGTCACAACCTTCTGTTTCTTGCAACAGCTTGCGACCTCTCTACAAATTTGCTCCTCTAAATCCTGCAAACTGTTGGCTAATCTATAATTTAATCCCATTAACGCAGTCATACCTTGCCAATCCCTCAGTTCTACCCATAAACCCTCACTAGACGAGCTCTCCAGTCTCCCCTGACTGAGCACTGCCGTGACATTTTCTCTAACTAGTAATGCCAACCCTTCCCCTTCAATCTCTTCCGCTCTATCATGTCTAAACCAACAGAACCCCGGAACACTGAGCTTCAAGTCTTGCCCCTCCCGCAACCAAGTCTCACTCATGGCGACAATATCGCAGTTCCATGCTGATCCATGCCCAAAACTCAGCCACCTTTCCTACAATACTCCCCGGATTGAAATATACACAACTCAGAACATTAGATCCACTATGCTCGACCTTTCAACTTCTGGCTCTGTATTCAGGTTTACCAACATCTTTCTCTACAACTGCTCGACTATCTGTTCTTACATTCTGGTTCCCATCCCCCCTGCTACTCTAGCTTAACCCCCACCCCTCCCTGTGCAGCACTATTAAAGCTTCCTGCTAGGATATTAGTACCCCTGCTGTTCAGGTGCAAACCATCCCTTCTGTACAGGTCCCACCCTCCCTGGAAGGGAGCCCAATGGTCCACAAATCCGAAGCCCCCTCTCCTGCACCAACTCCTCAGCCACATGTTAAACCACATGATCTTCCTTTTTCTAGCCTCACTAGAACATAACATGGGTAACTATCCTAAAAACGTAATCCTGGATGTCCAGTGCTTTAACATAGCACCTAACTCCCTAAACTTACTCTGCAGAACCTTGTCACCCCTCCTACCCATGTCATTGGCACCAGCATGGACCACAACCTCTGGCTGCTCACCCTCGAGCTGTGGACTCAATCCGAGATGTCCCTGACCCAGGCTCCCAGGGGGCAACAAATCACAAGCTGTCAACTTTTATACTTATTCCCCCACCAATGAAGGCAAGTATTACTGTGTGTTGTTTTTATATTACTGTGTACTAATGGTAGGAAATATTAAAATGTACTAGAGCATCAAGATTCAGGAAAATATACACTGATCCAGGAAGAAATGTAGCACAGATTGATCAGAATGATACTACGGATAAATGTATAGACAAGGAGAGGCAAGTGATAATTGCTAGATTTTTTCAATAATAATCCCAAATGAACCATTGGTCACCTTTGAAGCTGCAAGTCCATTGCCTCTTTGGACCATAGTCCTCTCCCAGGCCCACAGTAGATCTCACACCTGGGTCCATAATTACTAGAATTCTTGATGCATCATAGCATCAAATACACATGAGAGTGGAGGGTGCAGAAGGGTAGAGAGCTATGGACAGACTATTCATATAATTCATGCTATTCCTTATCTAGAAATTAATTTTATTAGCAAGACTGAAATCCTCAAATTCTGCAGTCACTTTTTGCTGCATTCAATTTGTTGTAAGGACGATTGTAGCGAAACTTATGTACTGGTTAATGGAAAAGTGTTTTTTTTTTCATTTCTCCTATACGAGTTGCCCCTTCAAATGAACTTTTCCCATACCTCCCCTTCTCAAACCACCTCAATTCTAACTTCTGAAGAATAATCACTCAAAGGAAAACAATGCAGAAATGTGATTTATGGGTACAAGCCAAAAAAATAATGTGTTAGTAGGTTAACAAGCATTGGTACTAAAAGATACAGAAATATGAGTATTCCCTGGGGTTCTCCACAGCACTCTCTTAGTATCCCAGATTGAGTATTAGTGCAAAGGAGGAAAGAAAACCTTTCCACATTGTCAGTGAATCTAAAGCACAGGGTATGTAAACAGTGCCTGACTCACTCAAGACGGGCCTTCCATTACAATGTCAACAATGTATGTTAGTTGTTCCCGTCCCTTGGGTCTATTTGTCAACCCCTCCAGTGAAATTCACAGTAGTCTAGACAGTATCCCCAAGACAGCAGATTCAATAAAAAAATGAAGCTGTCAGCGGCTATTTCTTCCATATGAAGAGCAAAATTCAATTAATACACTAATCTAAGAGCCAAATGTTGTAAAGTAGCCTCCTATCATACCTTACTGGATATCCAAAAGGAACAGAGAGAAATGGATATTGTCAGAAATATACAAAGGAAACATTGGGCACTCAGCAATTAATAGGCACAACATACCTTGCAAACTGCTGTCCTGATACATGTAATGGGAAGCACCTCATTCTGTGTAAATTTCTCTGGTTTTTCTCTCCTGTTGGAGGGGGAGATGCAGAAAAGCAATATTTCTTTCTCCAACCTAAATTTGGTTGTGTTAACATTGTAACAATATATGGTAAATTCTTCACCTAGCATATTGAAAGACAGAGCAAGGGGAAAAAGTTGGACTGACGCAGGTCAGAAGGTCCACAGTATTCAAGAAACTAACTTGGTTGGAATCAATTATTTGCTGAGCTTTAGCATATTCAGCAAATGTCATGAAGGGTCATACCTTTGGGGATGAATAATAATTATACTGAAGCTGGTCTGGAAAAGGTTCATTCGTCACCGTTGTCACCTTTTTGACTAACCTGCAACTCTTACCCAGACTTCCTAGCCCATTGAAAACTCCTGGTTTACACCATTTCACGTTTGAAATACATCAGTTAAGGCTGACTGTGCTCGAAAATGGGCACTGAGAGTACAATGTGAGGTTAACTCAGTGCAAGCATGTAGCAAATTTATACCTTTTCCTCACTGTCAGTAATCGAATAGTATCAGGCATGTGCTTGATCACCATAGTACAGGACCCAATTTTGTCAGTGACAATTAAAAAACAAGGGAACAAAGTAAAACTTAAATCGAGCTCCAAGAGGTACAGATATGTGTATTAAAATATGTAATTTTTGCATTAACAGGCATACCAGAAAGCTTGCTTGCAAGTTTATGAGCAAGAATCACCAACACAGCATATGGTTTAACACAGACTTGGGAGTCTAAAATTCTGGCAGGTTTATTTTAGTACTTACAGACCCAATCGTCATACAGCCTACGAGGGTCAGCACCCAAGCTTCCATTGCAGAACATATCGGGAGGGCTCAGTGCAACTTTTGACTTCACTAGAAAAGTTCAGTCTGCTGCCTCCATAACTGTAGCCAACAATATAGAAACAAAGTTGTCAGAGTTTCACTGTAGTCCAGAATCCCCTCCTCCAACAGATTACTGAGTTAGTATGTTGGGGTTAGTGGTGGTTCTGTGGAGGACTGAACTCTTTAGTGATGACTACAATCGGCCTCACATCACTGGCATTCTGCCAGCATGCTTGCAAGTGATTTTCTTAAGGTCAACCTGAGAGTAATTGCTGCCAACTTTGCCAAGATAATGGTGTCCAAAGCCCAGTCTTCTATGTAGAAAGCTACTAAAGTTTGTGAAAGTCTTATCAGCATACTAAGCCCATGGAAAGTCAGCAGCCTGCTACCAAGCACTCTGCAGTTATTTGAAATTAGGAGCATGGAAAATAGTCCAAAGGGAATTCCCAGACATTATTATTAGATGCTTATATGATGCTTGTCATGATTCAGGGCATAATACAATTTGGAATGTTGCTTTGATGCTGACTTATTTCATCTGAACTCAAGCCGACACCATACTGAAATAGTGTCAATTGAAAGAGCTTCTTTCTTCAGAAGCTCCTTCTCCAATGTGAAGACTGAGAGATTGTGTGCACAACTTGAACCTTGATCTCGCTCTCATACACTTCCAGCTCTTCCTCAGCAGTCCAGAGCCACTGAGGGCATTGACGGCTTTCTCAACCAAGTAGTAGGTTAATGCATGGATTGGGTTGTGCATGCATTGTTTTCTTGGGTACATTGTTGTAGCGTGGATGAAATTACCGGAGAGACAGAGTCACTGGTAGATACAAAGCAGCTTCTTTATTCGACACAGCAAGGTACAGTAGGCATCATACGGACAGAGACGCTTTCCGCAGAAAGGTCTGCCAGCTAAAACGTAGGCTCGATATTTATATGCTAAGCACAAAGGAAATCGCTACTTAAAAGTTATAGACAATGCTTCCTTTTGAAGTTACATACAAACATCACATCTTCAGATTTCATCCTTTCCTTCTGACGCCAACATGTTTGGGTTGGTACCCACAGCCTTTAGTTCAATCCACAATACATTTATTTGGCATTTTACGTGCTAACATAGAAGACAATTAATATTTATAATGTATAGATAATACTGTCTTCGAAACTACAGCATCAGGCACCATCTGGTATTTAGACCTTTTAGGAAGCCCATTGTGGTGGACTCAATCCACAGTCCTTTGTCAGACAGTTAAAATAGAAGTCTGGTGGCCAAAGTCATTTAAGTGCAAACAAATCATCTACCCAAAAAGAAATCCACTCTAACATACATGGTATGCATTGCAGTGGAGATCCAGATACAAAGAGGATAAGATTTATCTTCTGGTACACTACCTCACATCACACGAGTGTGGAATGAATGATTCCTGACTGCTCCCTGAGCATGATACACTCAGTATGACCACGTGCCAGCTGTACTTCACTGAGTGGGAGATTCTGCATTTATGCTTGGTTTCAGGGTTACTGAGTGGTGCTCCAAAGGGGATACGAGTGCAGCCAGTGGTACCTCGTGTCACTGGGAAGGTTACAAGCCCAGCAAATCCATGGGCTCACAACAGCTGCCAATTTCTGCAAAGCAAGAATAAGAAGAGTTCTGCTCTCGTAGGACTCAGACCCTCTGTGATCTCTTCAGAATAATAATGCTCTGCACACTCAAATGCTGAAGATACAAACCAATGAGAGAGAGGCAAATATTGAAGGCCAATATGATCTGAGTCACCACTGACCACTTACAATGTGGCTTTAGCTTAGTTCTGTGGCTGCAGGTAGCATACCACGGTGAGAAACGTACATGCCTTCAGAATCAACACCCGTCAGGTGATTTTGCTTAAGGAAATAAACTCCCTTAATATTGCTGATGGATATGGCCTCCAGCTAGGAGCAATAAATATTCCAGTGGAATGATAAGTAAAACACCTGGGTGCTAAAGGCTTTTTGCTGGAATTCTCAAGTAAAGAGAGTGTTCTTGCTTCTGACACACCATTCATTGCAGATTTCTCAAACAATCCAGAAACACCATAAAAGCAATTTAACTAGCACTTAGTACAGATCAATCAGCAGAAAATGTGCAAGTTTAAATAGCAAATGATCTGTTTAAATAGCCAAGGTGGGGAGGAGTATTAGGACTTCATCCTGCTGCTACTAAATGTTGAATACATGATGTTCACCACACTTGTAAAGTCTAAGGTCACCTTTGGTTACAGTCTGAGCTCATGGCATACAACAAATATGTTGGTGCATTTTACAAGAAGGTGGCCAGGACAAACATATTACCGGTGTGTGCAGGCACACCACACACTAATAAAATAGGTATCCACAAAGCTTAATCGAAAAGTGCTACAGAACCAAGAACTGAACCACGAGAAGTCACAGTTAACATTCTTTCCTGAATTATTAGTACTAAAGAATCATTATTTTTGAAAAAGTAGTACTGATAAAAAAAATGGTATGCTTATCAGCAAAGATGATTCAGCGACTCAGGAACTGCTTGGCCATCAGATTTCTGAATGGTCCATGAACATATGAACACCACTGTAACTTTTCCCCTTTTTGCAGTATTTATTTTTTGTAATTTTTAGTAATTTTACACCTCTGCACTACACTGCTGTCACAAAACAACAAATCTCACGTCATAAAAGCCAGTGATAACAAATCTGATTCTGAGTCTGCTGCTTGAACAGCAATTGTCCAAGTCATTCAGGGCAGTCTCACATTGTTTGTCTTGCAACAGCTATTAGGATAAACATTTATTTTCTGCTCCCAATAATGTCTCAGACATCCTTTTCTGCTTTCATTGGATGCACAGTACAACTCCTCGCAGTATGGAATAAAATGCAAACACACAAATTCAGACTTGCTCAAACAAACATGCTTCTGGTAATTTTTCCAGGAGAAACTTGTAGTTTTGACGCTAAGTCACTGCATATGTTCAATGTTAAAACGTTGCAGTGTGCTTTGGAAAGATTAAGCAGGCCAATCCTTTTCATTCCTGCATACCAGACTAAACTGTTTTTTGGCAAGAAAGAGATGAAGGTACTGTGAAAGAGATTAAAAGGTGCTGGGTAACATAAATCAGGACAGAATTGTCTCCAAGTGTTTTTTTTGTTTTTCATTTTGGCTTTGTTGAATGCAGATACTTTGGCAGTGCTTGAGCAATTTGCTACATTTCAGGGATGTTGCAATGTTTTAATATACTTCCTTAAGGCATCTGAGAGGAATTCCTCACATTTTCCTCTTTGGCTTAGGTTTCATTTGTATTTTTGCCTTCCCCGAGATATCACAAAGGTTTCTTTGGGCTGAGCTGCTCATAATGTGATGAACAAAGGTTTCAGAATGCACAATCGCTAAGAGATCATACAGAAACACACCCACATTGTAGTTCCACTTCATTTAACAGTGAGGTACATCAAGTACCTATTTCATGAGCAACCAAATGTCCCACTTTAGTACAACAATTTATAAGAATTACCATCTATAAAAACATAAGACCTTGGAGCAGAATTACACCATTCGGCCCATCTATTTGATCCATTTCCATTTCAACTGCATTCTCCTGCCTTTTACCCATAACCTTTCATGCTCTAACTTATCAAGAATCTATCAAACTCCACCTTAAATACACTCAATGACAGATTCCCCACCCTCCAACGAAAGAAATTCCTCCTCACCTCCATTCTAAATGGGCGTCCCTCTATTCTAACGTTGTGCTCTCTCGCCCTAGACTCCCTACTATAGAAAACATACTCTCCACATCCACCCTATCTAGGTCTTTCAACATTTGATAGGTTTTAATGAGAACCCGCTTCATTCTTCTAAATCCCGGCAAGTACAAACCTAGAGTCATCAAACATTCCTCATACATTAACCCTTTCATTCCCGCAATCATTTTTGTGAACCTCCTTTGAACCCTCTCCAATGCTATCACATCCTTTCTTAGATAAAGGTAGCAAAATGGCTCGCAATACTCCAAGTGAGGCTTAACCAGTGCCTTATAAAGCCTCAGCATTACATCCTTGTTGTTATATCCCAGACCGCTCGAAATGAAAGCTAACATTGCATTTGCCTTTTTCATCACCAACTCAACCTGCAAGTTAACGTTCAGGGAATCCTGCACAAGGACCCCAAAGTCACTTTGCACCTCGGATTTTTGCATTTCTCCCCATTAAGAAAATAGCCTATGCTTTTATTCCTTTTACCAAAGTGCATGAACATACACTCTCCAACAGCGTATTCCATCTGACACTTCTTTGCCCATTCTCCTAATCTGCCCAAGTCCATGGCAGCCTCCCTGTTTCCTCAACACTACCTGCCCCTCCACCCATCTTCATATCATCCACACGCTTGGCCACAAAGCCATCAATCCATTATCCAAATTATTGACACACAACATAATAATAAGCAGTCCCAACATTTCCCATTTACTTTTGCTCTATTATATTCCCTCTTTTGCTTTTATGTTGGCTTTGACTTCAATTGTTAGCCACGGTTGTGCCATCCTACCTTTAGAGTACATCTTGTTCTTTAGGATGTATCTATCCTGCATCTTTCAAATGTCTCCCAGAAACACCAGCCATTACTGCTCTACCATCATCCCTGCTAATGTCCCCTTCCAATCAATTTTAGCCAGGTCCCCTCTCATGTCATTGTAATTCCCTTTACTCCACTGTAATACTGATACATTTGATTTTATCTTCTCCCTCTCAAATTGCAGGGTGAATTCCACCAAATTATGACCACTGTCTCCTAGAGGTTCCTTTACCTTAAGCTCCATAATCAAATCCAGTTCATTACACAACACCCAATCCACAACAGCTGATCCCCTAGTGGGCTCAACCACAAGCAGCATTAAAAAGCCATCTTGTAGGCCTTCTACAAATTGTCTTCCATGGGATCCAAAATTAGCACCAATTCCTAATTTACTTGTATACTGAAATCCCCCATGACCATTGTAACATTGCCCTTTGGACATGCACTTTCTATCTCGTATTGTAATTTGTAGGCCAAATTCTGGATACTGTTTGGAGGCCTAGAAACTCCCATCAGGGTCTTTTTACCCTTGCATTTTCTTAGTTCTACCCACAACGATTCGACATCTTCTGATCCTATGTCACCTCTTTCTAAGGATTTGATTTCAATTACCAAACAATCCAAGTCATCAACATGCCCCTTTGACTCACTGCGGATGTGATGGGTTTAGATCCCAATTAGACTAACTAGTTCAATTTTATCTATTGATTCCATTCTTTGCTCTAAATCATTTAGCAATCTTCAATTTAGAAGTGTTTTAGCCAGTTCTGATGAAGGGTCTTGGCCCAAAACGTCAGATGTTTATTCATTTCCATGGATGGTGCCTGGCCTGCTGAGTTCCTCAGCATTTTGTGTGTGTTACTTGTGACTTCCAGCATCTGCAGAATCTTTTGTGATAATGCAAAGGTATTACTTCTTTCAAAACAATTAGCTGATTTGCTGGTGTTCAACCATATCACTTCTGGAGACTGGAAGATTCATTCAGATTGTTTATTTTTAATGTACTCTTTGAGCTTGGACGGCAAAACTTTAGCTTCTGGTCTTAGATGAGCAGCAGATATTAAACATCAAAGTCAACCCACAGTGTAAGGAGATGGCATCTCACGTGAGAAATTATGACAAAGTAAAGCACCATAGGATTTTTGAATTTTAGCTACACTTAAGAAGGTTCAAAATGTATAATCTGCCATTTCTCATTTACAGTAAAAGTTTAAAAATGGTTAAGCTGAAATACCAAAGGGAATGTCTTCCAAACACCAAATACCAATGTCACTCTAATTCTGAATTCCAAACAGTTCAAATTAACTTTTAAATATTGGAGTAATATTTCCACTTTTCACAGGTCCTAAATATGTTGCTGTATTGTGGGTCACAGAAGAATAGGATTCTTTGATTACTTAGCTAGCAAAAAAAATCATCAATATAACACTCAACTTAGTAGACTGGATGAGGATAATACATTTCTCAATGCGATATATTCTGCCTACTGTCTGTTATGACACTGCCATTTAGGGCAGCAATGAAGATCCTCCAACTCTGATGGTGTTTATGGCTTCCTTCATCATGTTAGTAGCCCAGTTTTCACTGCTGTCAGTCATGCAAGTCCCAGGTGGAAACTCAGGAATACCATCACACTCAGATGTAGAAGGGTTCTTCATTGCTGTTTCTGTAACAGTTTTTTTTATCATACAGGGTTGCTCGACCTGAGCTGAATCCTGAACCACTCTTAATCTGGCCTCTATCTTTTGACCTGTTTGGCATGGGTGGCCCTACCAAGAGCCAAAGCATTCTTGGCATTCTGTGATTCCAGCCAACAAAAGCTCTCTGGGTCATTGAGGCACGCAAACCTCCAAACCCTACGACAAGGTTGTGGTCTTCTTGAAGGCAATGCAATATAGAAGGGGATTATAAGGGGACAGTTACAGGGGATTCATTTCCCTGGCTGTGCAGGGAAATGAATCCCAAGCAGTCTGACCTGACCTGGTAACAATTTTACGTAAATGGAATGAAAGTCAAACTCTTCAACTCTATCCATAGCATGTGCATGAATGTCACTTCAGGAGGAAAGTCGGTGTGAATGTAGATACTTCAATGACTACTTAAAACTAACTGATCCGGCAGGAAGGCCATTGCATTAAGTGAAACACCAATTTTCTTTTACCAAACCATTATTTAACCCAAAGACTTTAACAGTAAGTTGAAATAACCAGATTTCAAGATCAGTCCTGCACTGAATCCCATCAGTTTCCCACCGCACATATTATTTTAAGATTGCATTCATTTTGCTGATGCATGAAGGAAAATTGATGATTGTTGTACCTTTGTCAGGAGATGAACTTCTTACTTCACAATAAAGTAGGCAAGTACTTCACTGCACATTCCTCTTACACTCAACATAATTCTTGTATCTCAAAAAGGAAACAATTCAACACAAAGTACAGGTTCAACTTTCGTTGACACTTGCACCTGCACGTGATTAGTTGCTTTCTCTTTCATCACCAGAAGTTCTCCTCTTCCTGTTGTGTTGCCTGAGGTAGCTGTTTTCTGTCCCAATTCCCAATTATTATCTCCTATTATTTTTACGAATCTCATTAACCTACGTAGATTAACCTTCCAAAGCTAGGATATAAAAATCATATTTTTCAGATATATCCAGGGATAAGCAATCTATTAACACAAAACAAAGTTCTTTCAAAAATGTTCTTTTCCTTACTATTATTTATTTATTATATTTTATTGTCGCCAAACAGTTGATACTAGAGCGTACAATCATCACAGCGATATTTGATTCTGCGCTTCGCGCTCCCTGGAGTACAAATTGATAGTAAGTATAATAAAAATTTAAATTATAAATCATAAATAGAAAAGGGAAAGTAAGGTAGTGCAAAAAAACCGAGAGGCAGGTCCGGATATTTGGAGGGTACGGCCCAGATCTGGGTCAGGATCCGTTCAGCAGTCTTATCACAGTTGGAAAAAAGCTGTTCCCAAATCTGGCCAGACGAGTCTTCAAGCTCCTGAACCTTCTCCCGGAGGGAAGAGGGGTGAAAAGTGTGTTGGCTGGGTGGGTCGTGTTCTTGATTATCCTGGCAGAATTAAACCTGATGTTACTACGTGTTACTCTTCCTTTGTTGAAAATAGTCAAATTTCAGTGATTAGATCCGAAGACTGCTTCCTGCTAATTTTTTGCTTCATTATATTCTCAAAAGACAGAGAGAGAACGAGGAAGAGAGTGCCAAAGAGACTATATATAACAGTTTGTACAGGTTGAGCATCCCTAATCCCAGATGCTTGGGCTTAGAAGAGTTTCATATTTTGGAATATTTGCATCTATATAATGTGAAACCTTGGGGATAGGAACCAAGTCTAAACACAAAATCCATTTACATTTCATATACAGCTAATGTACCACTGATGTGAAGCTGACAGTGAACAATCTGTAGTCACACCACAGTCCGATATGATGGAGCTGGGTCCTCACAGACCGTAGGAGTTAAAAAACCTCCCCCAACCATGTCTATTACCAGATTCCACTGCTATGATTGGCTTCACATCCGCCAACAATTTCGAACAGTCACCTATTCCATCTATGATGGAGAGGGAGTAGTTTTATATAATATTTTTAATAACTTTGTGTATGAAACAATTACCTTCAATTTTCAGTTCAGCATGATAGCTCTTTGCTAGTTTCATGATCAGCATACCGTTAAGCACCAAATATTCACTCCAGCACTGGCAAATCTGCTCTTTAAATACACGTTTGAGATCTTCATTTTTTGCTTTATGCAGTGTTTTTCTACTTTTCATTCATTTCTGTTCATTACTTATGTGAGGTCAGTTCTCAGGACTGTCTATGGTGCATTATCCGGAAACATTCTCAGCTTCCTGTGGAATTTTTCATTAGTGATGTCATGTCAGCGCTCAAAAAATTTTCAGATTTTGGAGGTTTTCAAATTTCAGAATTTCAGATAAGCGCTACTCAACCCGTATTTATTTGAAAAATTAACTTATGTATTCCAACACTATTTGTAAGGATCCTCATAAAACAACAATCTGCATTTATATGCAAACAACAGGAATTCTGCAGATGCTGGAAATTCAAGCAACACACATCAAAGTTGCTGGTGAACGCAGCAGGCCAGGCAGCATCTCTAGGAAGAGGTACAGTCAACGTTTCAGGCCAAGACCCTTCGTCAAGACTAGGACTTCATAGTCCTGACGAAGGGTCTCAGCCTGAAACGTCGACTGCACCTCTTCCTAGAGATGCTGCCTGGCCTGCTGCGTTCACCAGCAACTTTGATGTGTGTTGCTCTGCATTTATATCATGCCTTTTGTATTCTAAGTCATTCACAGGAGTGCTCCGATAAAATTTGAAATAGAACCACATTCAGACAGCTAAGCTCATGTTTGGTCAAAAAGATAAATCCCAGGGAACTCTTGGACGTTTCAACCTTTGCCTTTCCATATCAGAGATGCTTGGTCTGATGTCAGAAAAGAATCCAATGGAGAGACAGAGCAGAAAAGATCAGGAAGGAAATTCCATTGCTTAAGGGCTATTCAGCTGAAGGCATAATTACTGGGTGAATCAAATCAGGAATGCACCAGAGACCAGAATTAGAAGAAAGAAGAGCTCTGTAAGGCTGTTGAACTGGAGGAGATTTCAGGGATAATGGTATGAAGGGGCTTTAACATAATCAAAAGTGAAATATGTTGTCGGTCTGGGTTAGTAGATCGAGTGATGGGTAAATGAGGACTGATGGAAAGAAGCAGCACAGATTGAGATGAAATTAGGGAAGCCAGCCTGGGGAATATTAGTCAAGGTAGCAAAAGTACACATGATATTTCCATATGCTAAGGCAGGAGGGGGACACCACAACAGTCCAAGGTAGCTGTTTGTACAGTTCTTTACCCTGACAACAAAATAAGATGTGCAACTACTTTCAGCACAGTAGGTGTTAAGCAATAGATGCATTAATTTGTTTAATGGCACAGTCAGAACCAGGTTTATATCACTGTCATATGCCATGTAATGTGTTGTTTTGGAGCAGCTGTACAGTACAGTACATAAAAATACTTTAAATTACAATAAGAAATATATTTGAAAAAGTAAATACACAGTGCAAGAAGAGAGCAGAAGTATTGAGGTAGTGTTCACAGGTGCATTGTCTGTTCAGAAATCAGTCGGCACAGGGGAAGAAGCTGCTCCTATAACATTGAGTTTGTGTCTTCAGGCTCCTGTACCTTCTTTCTGATGGTAGAAATGAGGAAGGTATTTCCTGGGTGGTGGGGGCATATCCACTTCTCATTATGTAATGTAAAAGTGAGATCGTAGTCACTCAATTTTGTTCTCACTACGGCACTCTGTTAAAGTTTGCCATAGAGAAAATCTCCACTGGTTCCCTCCCCTGAGTGAACGGTAACTTTGTGTAGAATAACTGTGACAGAATGCCTCACAGATAATCACCTGGGGAAGTCTGAGGTGTTGCACCTTGGGGAATGGTGTCAAATGGAAGGAAAAAGCTAATGGTAGGCTCTTTCATAGCATTGAGGTACAGAAGGATCTTGGGGTCCAGATCCATATTTCATTAAAGGTAGCTATGCAAGTGGGTAAGTTGGAATGCTTGTAAGTGGGTTTAGTGTAAGAATAAGTAAGTCATACCGCAGCTATTATAAAATTTCCATCAGACCATAATGGGAGTATTGTGTGCAGTTCTGGTTGCCCAGTATTAAAAGAATGTGGAGACTGTGGGAAAAGTGTAGAAGACGTTTACCAGGATGTTGCCTGGATTAGAGGAATGAGCTACAAGGTCAGATTGGACAAATTTGTGTTGTACTCTTTAAAACATAGGAGGTTAAATAGTAACCTGATAGTTTGTTTTAAATTATGAAAGGCACAGATTGGGTAGACAGTCAGAAATTCTTACCTAGGATAGAAATGTCCAATAGCAGAGGACAAGATTTTAAGAGGGGGCAAGTTTAAAGTTCAAACCCAAACATTAATCTCCCTCTCCAATCTCCACAATGTATGCCAATCTTTCCCTATCACCCTCCCCAACTTTCCCCACACTCCATATACCAAAAGCTTCTTTTCTTCCCCAGGTCCATCTTAAGTGTCATCCTCTTTCCCATCACCTTGCCTCCATAGGTGCTGGAATCAATCCTGCCAAACCCACACTGATCTCCCTCTCCAGGGCTAATCCCATGCTCCGTAAACTCCAATATGAGCCCATGACCCAACATCAGCCTTTGACCCAGCCCCTGTGGCTGCAATCCCTTAGTCCAGGTAGAGAACTGGACAACAAATTTTTCACCCGTTAAATGCGCACTGCTGCTGTGTAAACTTGAAATAACTTGAACATTTTGGCACAGGATCAACAACTAATCAACACTCTGTAACTGCATCCTTTCAGCACGCTCTTCAGGCTGCATAAATTTTCTAGGCATACATTTCAAGCTAAATTATTACAAAATCTACATTTGTACAGAAACAAATCTCCAGAAATAAGTAACATTCATCTTCTATTTAACTTTTTTTTTCTGAAGCAGTTTACTGAGACTGAAATGGCTAAACAAACAAAACTTCTTTGGAATTCTTCTACTTCATCATAAGACAATATAGGTGGAATATATTTGCCCAGCTTTATGTAACTCTGTAGCAGTATTGTGTTGTGGTTCTTCTGGGAAGTGCATGTTCTCTCATAGGAGACAGAATGCTCTCTAGTAACATTCGGTAGTAAAGGTTCAGGCCAAGATGCCCAAGACCCGAAGATCATAGGAGCCAGATGGAGCCTATAGCAGGCGGTGAAAAAACTAGTATGGGAACCAATCTTATTCAAGCTTATCATCACCAGTGTCAGATTCAGGTGTACTTGCAGTCAGAGTAACCACAGGAGACAACAGGGAACAACCTCCATCCTCATCTGAGAACACTTTGCTCTAGGTTGTGAGGCGCTACCTCCATGATAAATGAGAAGGATTCCAAACATGTCTAGGAACTTAAGAACTAATGAAACACTATAGGCATTCAAAATCAGCACAGCTATACTCCACTCTATTCCGTAAGGGTGAATAGCTTCTGTACATGCTGAAATAGAAGCTGTGACACCAGATATTCAACACTAAATCATGGTTGGGCTGAAAGGACTTTCAAAAAAGCCGTTTGGTAAGTTTGTTTAAAAACCTTCCGTACAACTTGACAAAGAAAGTAAGCAATCTAGCAGGCTTCCCAACACACACAGCTTTCAGTTGAACAGACCTAATGGTCTCCTCCTTCAGATTGCCCCAGTCAAGCCTTCTACAGCAGAACTTGCCTCTGCCTTCCTTGTCCCCTCTCCTTTGCTATAAATGACAAACATTCATCATTCTTCAACAGATGGTTGAAATGGTGCAATTAAGTAATGGCAGACTTCATCCTCGCTTCTTGCTTTTAGAGACTAAACTCTGATAATCTGTGATCCAGTGGTTCTGAAATCCTGATAGTCCAGCATCTGGCTCATTCCCCGGTCTAGAGTGCGAGCCCGGGGTCAAAATTATGGGCTGAATTGTGTAGCCGGAGCTCTGGATAAGTGGATATCATGGTCCTGAGAAACTGAAATATGCATTCTGAAATTAACTAAGTTCTATTCTGCATTCCCTTTAAATTCACTGAGGTCACTGTGAATTTTAAAAAAGTGAAATAAAAATATGTTTTGATTTAATGGGCATAATATCAATAATTTTTTAAATCTTCTTATCCATACCAGATCATAAACAGAACAAACTATATAGCCTTAGCTAAATCATAAAAGATGTTAGCCCCATGCTGTAACAGTACTGTATATCAAAGACCATGTGTAAGGAAAATTATATGCTCATGCATAAATCATAGGTACTAAGGTCTTTTATAGAACAATAAATCTATTGGTCCTGCTAAAACCAGTATAGATAGGATAGATAATCACAGTCTTTTTTCCACGGGTCGGGGAGCCTAAAGCATTATGCTTATGGTGGGAGCTGAAGGATTTAAAGAGGATCCGAGGAGCAATGATTTCACAGAGAGAGTAGTGGAACCAGCTGCTGGAGAAGCAGTAGAGGCAGGTACAAATACAACGTTTTAAAGCATTTGGACATCAACATGTATAGAAAAGGTTTAGACAGATACGGACAGGCATTCTGATTGGCATGGCTGAACTGGTCTGGTGGGACTGTTTCTCTATTCTTCTCTCACTAGTTCATTCCATAGCTGTCGGTATTTATGTAGCGTTCAGCTTCTGCTCATCAGACTTGCCATGTACTGGGATCAAACCTAAGGCCCAAGAAGATGGTGCACTCCAGCTTATTTTAATTCCATAGTAGTATCTATACTACTAGGAGATCCCTTGTGGAATCAAATTCGGATTTAGGTGTATTAGATTTAGTGAAACGCGCTATTTGCCTTAACAACCAACACCCCAAAGGATGGGCTAGGACAGCCACAAGTGTTGCCATGCTTTCCGATGCCAAAATTGCATGCCCACAGTGTTCAGCACAACAACACAACAAAACAAGCCCCTTTTCCACCCACTCGCGCGCCCTTCCCTTTGTTTGCAATCGGACCTCAAATCCATCCTTGCTGAGTCTGCACAAGTTGTTTGCACAACTCTATTCTTCATTCTTAAGCCACTGAGCTGCTGTCTGCAGGAGTCCCCTCGTCTACGGATATAATTTCACAACATCCTCTGATAGGAAACAGATGGTAATGGTTGAAGGTCAATTCTCCAACTGGAGGCCTGTGACTGGTAGGGTGCCCCAGGTCAGTGTTGAGACCTCTGTTATTCATTATTTACGTAAATGATTTGGAAATGAATGTACTTGGCCCGATTAGCAAGTTTGTTGATGATACTGAGCTAGGAGGTCTTGTTGATAGTGAAGCAGGTTGCAATGAACTGCAAATAGATCTTGATCGGTTAAGCCAAGGTAGGACCTGGGAGGAGAAGTGTACAGTTTGCTGAAAGTAGACGGGGTGGGGATGAAGGTATTCAGTATGCTGGCCGTCATCAGTCAGCCCATCAAGTTTACGAGTAAGGACATCACTTTACAGCTATGTAAATTACTGGTAAGGCTGCATTTGGAGTATCGTGTACAGTTTTGGTCATCCTGTTGTGGGGAAGACAGTGTCAGACGGGAGTTGGTGCACAAGAGATTTACGAGGACACTGGCTGGCTTGAGTTATATGGAGAGGGTGGCCACACTGGATCTTTATTCATTGGAGCATGGGAAAATGAGGGGTGACTTCATAGAAGCTTATAAAATTATAAGGGGTGTGGATAAGGTGCACAGTCGCAGTCATCCCCAGAGCTGGGGATTCCTAAATGAGAGGGCTCAGATACAAGATGGCGGGGGGGGGGGAATTAAAAGAGACGTGAAAGGTAATTTCCTAGCACAGACAGTAGTGAGCACTTGAAAAGAACTGTCAGAGGAGATGGCTGAGATGAATGCAAACACAACATCTCAGAGGCATCTAGATAGGTACATGAGGTACGTGAAGGAAAGGGGCCTGGAAGGTTCTGGGACTGGCAGGGAGGATGCTGTGGTCAGCCTGGACTTGGTGGACCGAAGGGCCTGTTCTGTGCTCTATGAACAAATTATTTCCATAATTAATTAAACAGTCTACAATGAACCAATCTATAGTCATAATTAATTTAGGCTATTTGTTGACTCAAATACCATCCTTTCAAACATGAGTTTAAACTCTCTTCAGTGACTCTTATTTCTAAATTTAGCAATGGGAGGTGGGCAGAACAGAAGGCAAGTAAAACTTTTTAAACTGTAAATTGGATAAGGAGACAGAACTGGAACTAACCTGGAACAAATAGAAAGAAATCCACTTAAACAAATTAAAAACCCAAACCGACATTGAGTAAAACATTTATTGGTACAGAAATTCATTTAGTAGAATTTAATGATGGACAAACAACATCTCTTTTGAATAATTTTATTATTAAAATGTTAACAATACTTTGAGAATCAAAGTTTATTCATTTCTGCAAACCAAAGTGTAAATGCATCTTGGAACTTGACTGAAGCAATAGATAAAAACTTTAGCCACTTTCTTCTTCCTTGTGGCATTAAAATTGTTCTAAGTGTGTTTGCTTGAGATGGATGTTTACTCCACATTAGGAAGGATTCAAAGGCAGGGAAACCTTAGCATTTGTTTTCAACACTTAAGGTAACTGTGCTCAGCCTCTCATCCTAACTCTGGCTAATAAAGAAAATCTGCATTTACAAACTCAACCGCTAAAACCTGTTGAAAGAAATAATTACATCATGCATTAGTTTCACCAGTTTTATTCTAATCACAGTCATCAACAGATTTACAAGAAAGACTCAGACAAATTCTGTTTAATGTTAATTTTTAAATACTGTTTTCATGTTGTTACATCATAATCACCAGTATGGTGTCTGCAGGTTTAACATTTTGGGTTGCTGTCCACTCCACTATGGCAAGTAATGAAGATAGAAAAAGCATCCTTTAATCATGGAGCCAACATTAAACCAATAGCACTGGATAGTGTAACAGTGCATCAAAAACCAAAGCACGTGGTGACCTCTTTAAAGGTACACACACACACACACACACACACACACACACCACACACATAAACATGCATGCACATATATGTACACGCACACACACCCACACACCAGACACACACCACACACATGCAAGCACGCATGCACATATATGTACGTGTGCGCGCGCGCACACACACACACGTAAACATGCATGCACATATATGTATATGTACACGCACACACATACACCACACACATGCCAGCACGCACGCACATATATGTACGCGTGCGCGCACGCACGCACACACACACACACTCACTCACTCACTACAACAGATGCAGCATTATTGAGTCTTCTGAGAAACGAAACTACTCCTGTTTCCTGCTACCTAAGTTTCCATAACTTGGCACCAAAGCTATTCATGAGAAAGATTCAAGATTGTCCATTGTCCTCCTTCAGAACACAAGTGTAAAGGAGAACGAAATGATTGTTACTCTGAATCTGATGCAGTATAACAAAAACACGACAAGTATTAAGAACACAATTATAAAAAATGACAATAAAACATATCAAAAAAGAACATAGCAGTCAACAGTTCCACCAGTTCTAGTAACAGAACAGCTTATAAACTTGCTCTGCAGTCAGGATCTCAATATCTTATAGCCAACCACCAAAGCAGAAAATCAGAAAGCAACGCAAATTCATGGGAGGAATCCAATGTATATTCATTTAGTGTGATAAGTTGGCACCTAAAGCATACAAACCCATATAATCGAGTGTAATTGGTAGCAGATCCATGAGTAATGCTGGTAAAATAAGCTTCTGGGTTAATCAGATAGCACGAAGGAAAGTGCACTGGGATTGTCATGTTTGATGAACCAACCTTGTGTTGTGTCCACAATTTCTAGAGTCATGGAAAACTACAGCACAGAAACAGGCTCCTGGACCCATCTAGTCTGTGCCAAACTATTTGAACCGCCTAGTCCCATCGACATGCACTGGAACCACAGCCCTCCATACCCCTACCATCCATGTACCTATCCAAACTTCTCTCAAATGTTGAAATCAAGCTCACATGTACCAATTGTGCTGGCAGCTCATTCCACACTCTCACAACCCTCTGAGTGAAGAAGTTTCCCCTTGTGTTCCCCTTAAACTTCTCACCTTTCACCCTTAACCCATGACCTCTAGTTGTAGTCCCTCCCAACCTCAGTGGAAAAAGCCTGCTTGCATTTACCCCTCACAATTTTTTATACCTCTATCAAATCTCCCCACAATCTTCTACATTCTAAGGAATAAAGTCCTAACCTATTCAATCTTTCCCTATTAACTCAGGTCCTCTAGACCCGGCAAAGAGCTTGTAAATTTTTTCAGGTCCAGGGGCTGGGGCTGGAGAGCTCTGTGGGATCACAGAATGAAAGATTCCTTGTGACTGAGAGAAATTAGGGTCAGAAAGAGGCACTAAGTCTCAGAGAAACAAAATTTAAACAAACTTGCTCTGGAAAGCAACAACACGCCAGACCACCGAGTTTTCCGAGAGTCAATAGTGACTCTGTCGCTGTGAGGCAGGACGAGGCACTACCACCACCTAGTGGAAAGAGTGGGCTACCACAAGCCTGCAACTGAACCTTGACCACAAACTACTTAAACAGAAATTCACATTATAAATGTTTATATATTTGCACTGCATAATAAATACTGACATTACTCAAAATTCGTGACAAAATCTGTGCACACCAGATGCTGGACTTCACATGACATGGACAGAAAATCCAGTAGTACTGTTTTTTTTTTCAATCTTAAACTTCTAAACTTGAGATAGATTCTATATCAATTTTAAAGCATTATATTGAATTCTGAATAAATATTAAGATTATATCGATGTGTTTTGTTATTTGTCACATGTACATCAAACTATAAAATGTGCTGAAATTTGTTGTTTTCATCAATGTCAATAGATAAACCACAGTTTTTGTCAAACAAATGCTGGTATGGCAAGAAATCAGTTCTGCTTCTTAAGTCTAACAAATCCTCTCAATTAGTGTGTTCTCAGCTTTTATGGTTAGTTACTAGTCCCAAATATTAAAATAATGAGAGCAAATGTCTTATTACAGTTGTTTGAAATTTGATTAAGGTAACAACAGCTATGGAAACGATCAGTAATATTTATATTTAAATGTGGATAAATTATGAGATAAAAGGTACCACTCTTCAACACCTATAGCCAATTGGCCTCAAGCTTTTCAGATTAGCTGGAAACCCACAGATTAATAACTTTCCTGCACGCTGCCCATGGCCGGATTAAAAACAGAGCCAGTATGTAACCAAAGGTGACTAATATCTCAGTCAGGCTTTGGGATAGATGGTGACAGCAAAATCCATGAAATCATTGAGGAGCGAGTGTTGAAACAGTAACAGGAAAGACAGTGAGTGCCATCGCTTCAACAATCCATGTGTACCACAACAGCTTCCATCTGTACAGCACTCTGAACAGAGCATTAACTTCCCAAGCTGATCACTGAGACGTTATCCAAACAACGATGCTGGGCCACGTGTGGACATTCTTCTGGCCACTGTATCAAATGGAATACAAGAGCAAGAAAGACAGGCAGATTTTAGAACCTTGGTCTCTGCCAAACATTTGGCAATGAAATTCAGGATTCCCAAGGGGTGCAAGATAATCAGAGGTACAGGGCAGTGAAGAGCAGTCAAGCAATTGAAAGAAAGCATAAGAGTTTTACAAACCATAGCTTTGCTTAACTGGTTACCTGGTGTTAGTCACTAAACACACAGTGATGGTTAAAGGGTAATTTGTGCAAATTAGCACCAGGGCTTTGGATGACCTTATTTACAGAGTAGAGTATGCCCTTAAAAAGTGAAAACTGAAATTGCAATCAATTTTTCATCCCCAAAATCATTGACTGTGTAGTGTCAGTACTATATCATACGACATAGTCATCTACATAAATGTGCAACAAACCAAAAGAAAGCTTACGTTTAAAATTACGATTTTCTTGCAACATATGCCCAATACCAAGTACCTGTACTTCCTATACCATCCACTAGTATTATGTTTTAAACTTCTTTCACTGATCTCTTGTAGTATGTTCACTCATTGTTATTTATCTATATGCAGAAACACAAGGATCATTAGTAAAACAGAGTGGAATGTGTATCCAAAAGTCAGACATTTGCCTTTTAAAGGAGTTAAACTCCACTAGAAATTTATGTACAATTTTTAATGCAAAGTTACCACTGGTCATTTTGCCACAACAACAAACCTGATGCAACTACTCTCTCAACTAAAATTGTAGCTCAGTTACTGGACAGAAATGAAGATTCCTGGAATTGAACCTCCAGCACTATTATTCGAACCACAAATGATGAGCACAACGCAAGCTACCTTTGTATCAGTATCATCAGTGGGGATAATAGATGGTTGGCAGGGAACTGCAAAGGAGTTACTTAACTAAACAATTGTGATAATGACACAAGCCACAAATAAAAAGCTTGAGTGGTTCATGAATGTCATCAAACCCTGTATACTACTTTACTGACAAAAACTCATAGCAACAACAGATTCCATATTTTGCTCAGTGCTTTTGCAATTCCTGGTTAATTTTCTATTTCTAGGGGATCGCGGAGTGAAAAAAATTGATCAGACATCGATAAGAGAACAATGAAATGCTGCAAGGCTACCCAAAGGTGCAGGGCTGTGGCAATCAAACCCGAAACGCGTGAAGGTTCGCTTGCAAGTGCTGACATACATCCTAGAAGCCTACTGACTCTCACAGCTATCTGGACTACTCCTCTTCTCACCCTGTCTCTTGCAAAAACGCCATCCCCTTCTCGCAATTCCTCCGTCTCCGCCGCATCTGCTCTCAGGATGAGGCTTTTCATTCCAGGACGAGGAAGATGTCTTCATTTTTTAAAGAAAGGGGCTTCCCTTCCTCCACTATCAACTCTGCTCTTAAACGCATCTCCCCCATTTCACGCACATCTGCTCTCACTCCATCCTCCCGCCACCCCACTAGGAATAGGGTTCCCCTGGTCCTCACCTACCACCCCACCAGCCTCCGCGTCCAACATATTATTCTCCGTAACTTCCGCCACCTCCAATGGGATCCCACCACTAAGCACATCTTTCCCTCCCCCCCCTCTGCATTCTGCAGGGATCGCTCCCTACACAACTCCCTTGTCCATTCGTCCCCCCCATCCCTCCCCACTGATCTCCCTCCTGGCACTTATCCGGGTAAGCGGAACAAGTGCTACACATGCCCTTACACTTCCTCCCTTACCACCATTCAGGGCCCCAAGCAGTCCTTCCAGGTGAGGCAACACTTCACCTGTGAGTCGACTGGGGTGATATACTGCGTCCGGTGCTCCCGATGTGGCCTTTTATATATTGGCGAGACCCGATGCAGACTGGGAGACCGCTTTGCTGAACATCTACGCTCTGTCCGCCAGAGAAAGCAGGATCTCCCAGTGGCCACACATTTTAATTCCACATCCCATTCCCATTCTGACATGTCTATCCACGGCCTCCTCTACTGTAAAGATGAAGCCACAATCAGGTTGGAGGAACAACACCTTATATTCTGTCTGGGTAGCCTCCAACCTGATGGCATGAACATCGACTTCTCTAACTTCCACTAGGCCCCACCTCCCCCTCGTACCCCTTCTGTTACTTATTTTTATGCACACATTCTTTCTCTTACTTTCTTTTTTCTCCCTCTGTCCCTCTGAATATACCTCTTGCCCATTCTCTGGGTCCCCCCCCGCCCCATCTTTCTTCCCGGACCTCCTGTCCCATGATCCTCTCGTATCCCCTTTTGCCAATCACCTGTCCAGCTCTTGGCTCCATCCCTCCCCCTGCTGTCTTTTCCTATCATTTTGGATCTCCCCCTCCCCCTCCAACTTTCAAATCCCTCACTCACTCTTCCTTCAGTTAGTCCTGACGAAGGGTCTCAGCCTGAAACGTCAACTGAACCTCTTCCTAGAGATGCTGCCTGGCCTGCTGCGTTCACCAGCAACTTTGATGTGTGATCCTAGAAACTTGACAACTTTAGTGGCATCTACCCAGAAGAAAATAACTTCAGCAACAGAAAAACATGAATGTGAAAATGTGACAATTTCATGAATGCCTTATGTTCCCTCATGAATTCTCTCCAGTATACAGGATGAATTTCTGATGTGGTCACTGCTGAGGTCAAATGGGCTCTTAGCCTGTTCCCCCACTTAATCCACACAGTATTGCAAAAAGAGGGTGAGTACCCCTTATCTGAAAACCTCCGAAATCCAAACTTATTTTGAGTGCTGACATTATGTCAAAATAGCAAATTCCCTAAGATGCTGGGAAAGTCCCTAGGTGATGTGCACATTTCTGCGCACCAAAGACAGTCCTGAGAAGCAATCTCACATATGTAGTAGTGAACAGACGTTAATGAAAAATAGAAAAACACTGCGTAATGTGAAAAATTAAGATCTTGACCCGGTATCGTCAGTGTCAGAGTGAATCTATACCGCTTAATGATATGCTGATCATAAAACATGCTGAACTGAAAATTAAAGGTAATTGCAAATATTCAGCAGGCTGGTTGCAGAAACTTAAGAAAAGCCACGGCATTAAATTTTTAAAGTGTCTGCTGATCTCGAAGATCTAGCACCACAACAAGTCTACAATGGAGATTGTTTTTATACCTTACATAATGGCATTACATTTTTAAAGTGACGCTGATGAAAATCTAACACCAGAACAAGTCTACCATGCTGACTGTTCAAACCTAAAAACAAGTAAAATACTACTACAGTGTACTGTAACCTTATAATCAAAACTCTGCATTGTGGGTGGAGACTGAAAGCCTGCGTTGCTGTTTCAGGTATTCTCTCGATGATGCTTTACCTGCACACATTATATTTTCATTATATTAATGGTATGTAATATATTTACTAATAAGTACATAGTATGATGAACAAATGTAATTCATAGACTGCTTACCGGTAGCACATAAATTCAGAGTTGGAAATTATGGCTATATCATTATATATTCCAAAATCCGAAAAAATCCAAAATCAAAACCACATCTAGCCCCAAGCATTTCGGATATAGGGCACTTAACCTGTATTCCTTTTTTGAGTTTATAGATGCAATTTCCATTATTATTGAACACATTTCTACCAACTTTTTTTAAAAATCACAGCATCCATGTAAACAAAACTGATTATTTCTACCTGATTAGAAAAGCTTTATAGGGCTACGGGTGAAAGGGGTAGACTTCTTTGTTGGCATAAAGGGCCAAAGTGCCTGTTTCCATATTGTATACAGTTCTGTTTCCCTCTTAATTCTGTTATATGTCTCCTGGCTCTGCTGTTTGGGAAGTGTTATTCCTCATTTACTCTATTGAACCCATTCACCACTTTGAACATAGATTCTATACTCTCGTCAAAGTACAATTAGCAAAACTGTCAGACTTTTAAATCTACACACCCTGTAATTGGTCTCATCGTGAGAGCCAAAATAACTCCCAGTTACTATCATTCACTGAATACTAAGTAACAGATTTTAATGAGTTTGTGAGAGCCTTCTATTAAAATAAACTAGTATCATTTGAAAGTTGAGAACATGCTCAAGCTGGGTCTCTCTGTCAAGAGAACATGATACAGAGGGACAGGTGAAGGGTGGTCCAGGGTATTTTGTGTGTGTCTATCTATCTGTGTGCGTCTGTGTCTAGGCGTGCATGTCTGCGTGTGTCCGCATGCATGTTCATATGCAGAGTAGAGGACTTAGTGGGGAGGATGATGGTCTTAGGAAATTGCTGAAGCCAACTGAATTCAAGCCAAGAAAATCAAATGTTAAGCATTCTGGCAAACTGCTTCCCTAACAAGCAATAAAATCTCAATATATGACAAGGAGCGAAAGGAAAACCTTGTTACTTCTCACCAAACCCTGCTGCAGGGCAGGAATGGCCTTCATTCAGCTAAACTAACTTCAGCCAAGAACCCAGTCTTGGTGATCTGTATGACTCAACAACGGTAAGCCGTGTGCTTATTCATCAAGACCACGGACCTATTTTTTTCTAAGTGAAGACGTTTTAAAAAAATAAATTCTATTATGCACTGTTCAGTCCATGACGTCTTTGTGTCTGATTCAGCAAAAGATGGTTGTTATGTGAGATCATTGTGGCTTAACTGTTTAATTTACTGCTATAGCAGCGTGATTCTGCATTACTTCAGGTGGAATCTTATAGAATGTTATACGCTGAAATTCAATAAGCAAATTATTTTATCAGATGCAATTTGTATTCAAGTCCAAACTTCCATTGAAAACTAGCTATTAGATTTTGAAGTCGGTCTCTCTAAGGTGAAATATTATCCTAATACTTGTACTTCAAAATATCAAAGACAAATTGGTGCAGATGGTACATGAGCATTATTGTAGCACTTTTCTCAAACCTAACCAAGTCATCAAGACAAAGTAACAAGCCTTCTCATAGGAAAGCAAAGGAAAATACACTACAGAAAAATTCCACCTGCCCTAAGGGCTGAGAAGTGAACCTCCATTGCCAATGCTCCAGCAAAGCCAGTGTCTTCAGAACAGGCAGCCAATTAAAGGAAAATAAGGAATAAGGACACAGCAGCATTCCTTCAACTCACACTGTAACATCTCAGAGTATAAATGAGGAGAGGACACTGAGCTGATATCAAACAGGACTGCAAAGGCATTCCAGAAATTTTGAAAACTTGAAAAGAATGGCAAAGAAAAGTGGTCTTCCATATGGAGCAATCAGCCACTAATGTCGTGGTGCAGTTACTATAGGCACCAAAGGGTAGTAGGAACAGATCTAATATCTGTGCTGAGATATTGCCAGTTAGATATTTACATTTTAACATTTTTGAATATTGGAATCTAGGGAGTTAATCTGATTATCAAGAGAACTCCAAACAAATTTAGATTACTATAAGGAATGTAGAGTTGATCCACTTTCAGGCATCATGCAACTAATTCCACTATGTCCACCAACTCCTCTAAAATTGTAAAACTTTATCAAAACATAGTTTACAAAATGTACAAATATTCTCAAGAGAATTGCTACTAATGCATTTTAGCATTGATTTGTTGTTAGTAAACCAATCCAAGACTCAGTTGAAAAGCGCTCTCATTTTACAATGTACTCACGTTATTTTTGATATTTTCATTGCATGTGAATCTGTAAGAAGATCAAATACATTGTGTGCCTGTGTGTAGCTGTGCTTCATGGCAGCTAATGCTGACCATCACCTAATCCATTCTGTTATCTCCAATGCCTAGCCCCAAAACAATGGCGGCAACAGAAACAGAACCTTTGGCAAATCAAATATCATCACCACAACTTATTCAGAGGTACCTCCCTTCAAGAGCCTGAGGAAGGCCAACCAACAGCAGCTGCAGTAAATCCATGACGTCTGGACTACAGTGAAATCTACTTTTATTAATAACAGTGAAGGCCAACAGACAAGAACACTTCGTAATGGGTTTGATGAGACTGATCAAGAGAATACGAAACTGATTAACCAAATATTGATTATCCTGAATTGAAAACCACTGTCCATCAAGAGAAAAGCAGTTATACAGGCACTTCTAGACTGAGTTCCAACAGAGAGTCCATGAACTGAAGAATACAAATTGGATGGAAAGAGCACAAGAGGTCAGTGCAGGTAACAGAAAATGCTGAGAACACTGAGCATGTCAGATAACACCTGTGGAAAGAGAAACAGGGTTAACACTCCTGGTCAAATGTCTTTCATCAGATTGGGGAAAGAAGGCTCAATACAGCTGTCTCAGTGCCCCCCCATCCTTTCCTTAGTCTTTCTCACTGCAGCTCACCCCCTCCCCCGCTGGAGTGGAGCTAACCTACAACACAGATGAAAAACAAGCAAAACACATAAAAATTGCTGGTGAATGCAGCAGGCCAGGCAGCATCTCTAGGAAGAGGTTCAGTCAACGTTTTGGGCTGAGACCCTTCGTGAGGACTAACTGAAAGAAGAGCTAGTAACAGATTTTAAAGTGGGAGGGGGAGATCTGAAATGATAGAAGACAGGAGGGGGAGGGATGGAGCCAAGAGCTGGACAGTTGATTAGCAAAAGGGATATGAGAGGATCATGGGACAGGAGGCCCAGGGAGAAAGAAAAGGGGGAAGGGGGGAAAAACCAGAGGATGGGCAAGGGGTAGAGTGAGGGGGACCAGAGGCTTGGCTCCATCCCTCCCCCTCCTGTCTTTCTTATCATTTCGGATCTCCCCCTCCCCTTCTCAAATCTCTTACTAGTTCTTCTTTCAGTTAGTCCTGACAAAGGGTCTCGGCCTGAAACGTCGACTGTACCTCTTCCTAGAGATGCTGCCTACCCTGCTGCGTTCACCAGCAACTTTTATGTGTTTTGCTTGAAATTCCAGATTCTGCAGATTTCCTCATGTTTGCGTCTTTAAATACAGATGAAAAACTTGCTTAACCCATGTAACCTTGACCCCAGAACCAGAGTCACTTAGACAAAGCCATAGTGTTCTCCAAGCCATTGTAGACTTGTTCACTGAAAAATAAAATAGGCAGGCCTTACCCTAAACATCTGCAAAAGAAATGTCCACTATCAACCTATCTCCACTGTCTACCCATTGCTGCATGTGCACCCAGACAATAAAGGTCCACTACGACACCCTAGAAAACACAGACCATTTCAGATCTGTGGGGCCACTTCTCCATGAAGGCAAAAACCGATAAAGAAATTTACCGTTGCCTTTTCTGTGCCATCTTTTTGTCTTTTTGTCATCAGTGGAATGCAAGTCAAAATCTCAGGGTTTTATGTTCTACCATGCAACAGTGTATGCTTCAGAGTTGTAGATTATTTGCATGTGGCTCTTCAGATAACTACAGACACAGCACCAACACCATTTCCAAAAAATCCTCCAAAGCCACTGGCAGGATAAGCAGATCAACATTAGTGTTATGAACTTGGACAATATTTCCAGCAACAAGGTCCTAAGTCACTCTGATAGGTAAGCCATATCATTCACAGTCCCAATATGAGATTCCAAACACACACATTTTACCGAGTTCCACCATCTCAAGGGATTATCAGGTAAACGGGGGAAAAGATTCAAGGTTGTTCTCCTAGTCTCCTTTGTAAAAATGTAAATTCCCACTGATTTATATGAGACTTAGTCCATGACCACTCACCACGGTGCAAAGCAGTTGGGATGACTTTGAGAATTAGAATACAGAAGCCTACCATAAATTGTGGATTGAAGGAATCGCCTCTCAAACTATCCATCCAGTCATCCCATCAAAAACTCCCGGCTCACCAAAGGGTCTGAGGTTATCATCCACTGTATCTCAGATTGGGAACGAAACAACGCTCTGCCTAAAAAGGAGCTCTATGTGAGAGATGATGCCAAGTACCCAAGCTTAGTTTGTTTACCATAAACAGTTATGTTGTTTTAAATGTTTCCTTCGTGCTACTCTGATTATATAAAGATTTAAACAACCAAGAGAAAAATCCAGAAGAAAATTAAGGTAAATATTCTGGTATCAAAAGATACAAGTTCATAAGCCAGTCCTTCATACAATAAGACCAACTGTGTCACTACCCGGAGCTATATTCTTATCAGGAAAGAATCTTGATACAAACAAGGGAAGCATTGAAATATTTGCACTCTATGGCCTTGCAAGTATTTTTTTGGAATTTGCCTGATGTGTTAATTATCCTTTTGCTCTCATTGGATGCTAACTGACCAGTGTGCATTTCTCTTTTCTTAAAATGTCCCAGCTTATTTATTGTGTTTGTTTTACTTCGTTGTGCTTAATCTCCCGAGAAAAGATTGTGCAATGTTTTCACTGCCTTCTGCCAAAAGGTCAATCTGGTGAAACTCTTCAGCAAGATCTACTAACTCTACATTTAATTATTCATCCCTGACCATTCCCCTCCCACTAGCATGACATTTTCCACAGCCCTAACAGTTCAGGAGCCAACATGTTCCAATTTATCTAAATTATTCTTATCCATTAGCAATCTTTATAACCTTTAATCCCATTCCTAACCAGATATTCACCCAGCTCTTCTTGCCAAAAGGTGTTAATCAACAGAGCATTAAATACTTTAGCTGGGAACCCCTGGTGCAGATATCTCAGCCAGGGTGCATGACACAGGAGGTCCCAGAAAGGGGAAGGAGAAAATATCTCATCCTCAGTGGAACTAAATGGGGGATGAGTATAGAAAACTTCTAAGCCTAAAGGATATTTCAAATTCCAGCACTCTGATCTTAAATAAGCATTGCTGCCACACTGAAGAGATTTCAGTCAGGCTAAAATCTTAGAATAGCTTCCCAAAA
Source organism: Mobula birostris (assembly GCF_030028105.1). Lineage (NCBI taxonomy): Eukaryota > Metazoa > Chordata > Chondrichthyes > Myliobatiformes > Myliobatidae > Mobula > Mobula birostris. Next base: position 53,256,768 of record NC_092383.1, on the reverse strand, counting down.
GCTACAAAATCATCATGCACACAAAGAAAATTCCAATGTAGAAATCTAGAGAATACCTATTCCACAATTAACTTTGAGCTGAATTCTCGAGGTGAGGTACCTTGTCTTTCAAAAGACTCTCCTGAACATGTTAGAAAATATGACTTAACTGCCATTTTCAATATTTGAATGTTTTGTGATAGCAGCAAACAAGCTGGGCACTTATGAATGCACGGTGGGATATACTGTAGCTTTGAGAAATGACCCCTCCACTTTTGAAAACAGAGGATACAAGATACAAGAGCCTTGCATCAATTGACTATCCCCTTCGTGAGAAGAGAAGTTTGTTCCTTGAGCTGTTTTATCCTCCATGACATTCATCACAAACCACTCCCTGAGCTGAATTGCCCCAATCAAATCATAAATATACTGCAATTTAATTCGTGTTTTCAACTGATCACAAACACATCAACCACATTGATACCTGAGCCACTTATATCAACTACTGTTTCTTTTCCAAATCTATCTTTATCTCAAAAAGGACCCTGCCTACAGAAGCCGAGTCAATAGATACAAAAAGGCAAGTGATTTAGTATCCATTTTAGAGTGTTTTATATGTATTATGAAGCACAACAACAGATCCAGAAACAAGAGAAACATTCATCACTGGGCAGCACTTGAAAGACCCTCCAACCACTTAATTTAAGTAACATGTATGTGGAATGTTGCAGCGGCCAACCGGACATTCAAGACAACAGGTTTTATTATACTGTTGTAAATGTTCTACACGAGCCAGGTGGAGACTGTAATCTATACAGGTGAAGTTTACAATGGGCAGTCTTCATTACTTTTTGGCATCAATCAAATCTTGCCAGGGGCCAGTGCAGTGGCACAGCAGCAACAGCAACAGTACCAGGTTCATATCTCCTTGTTGCATCTCAGCAGTGTAAAATCTGAACAAATTACTTTCATTATTGCATTCACACAATAAAGCCAGACAGGCATTATATTGCGCAGGAATTTAGCACAATATCCTTTGTGTGCTCAGATCATTTTGCTACCAAGGGTGATGGTGCCATATAAAAACGAACAGCGTCCATGTACAAGATTGTAACTTCAAAACTGTATAACCACAATTGTTCTGACTGCTGCTGAAACTTCCCTGTAATGTAAACAGCACGGACAGCCAGAGACTCTGCAATGTAAAATGCTTTTGCGATAGAGAGCTGGAATTACATACTGTGCAGTAGCACTAAATTATTTCTCTCTGTGGTTCACTTTTTCATAATACTATGACTATCAGAAATTTAACTGATTACTCCAACCGAAGTGAACGACTTGGTACACCAAAAGTATTGAACCATGAATTAATATAAGAGGAAAGGAGATATGGGAAATCAGCCAGGATCTTTGTTTCTGATCATTAAGTGCTAACTACACTTGGATATGTTGTCAGATGGAGCTGAGATATGATGAACCAACTACCACTTCCCCTTGTTTCCACTAGCTCTATAGGCAATAGCCTGGTAATGCTCTTCAGTCCTGATCCCAGTATGAAAAGTGGTCGCTTGAAAGAGATTCCTTGGTACTCTTGTCACCTGTGGAACTAAACTCTACCTTTTAAAGATCCTGAAGAAACAGGCAAAAAAGAATCAATTTTTTTACTTGAAATCTTGAGATTTTATTTATCCTAAAGTGAGATCATAAAAAGGGATAGCAAACCAAGTGAGAAACACAAGAGATGATGAAAATCCAGAGCAACACACAAAATGCTGGAGGAACTCAGCAGGTCAGGTCAGGAGGCATCTATGAAGGGGAATAAACAGTTGATGTTTCAATCAGGCGACGTCTCTGCAGTTTTACATTATCTGTGTAAACACAATTGCTTCAGGCATTTACATGCAACATGATGAAAACTATAAAGGCTAGGCATCCAATTCGTCACTGTTATTCTATATATAATATAAAAGGGTTCTGACTCTCCAGCTGGGAAAAGACATCAAACACTGCTTGTAGAAAGTATTCACTAATGAGTTATGACAATTTGTTGGATGTAATTATTTGAAACCTTACACTCCTCTGCACTCAGGATAGTGCCAATATGGTAGTGTATGGATGCAGTGAGTGCCAGTGAACTCAGACCTGGTAGCATCGTCTATATCCTATGACATTATCCAAACACCTTTATGGAGAAAGTGTGGATGAGTTACAATGAGCTCATCTTGTAAGAGATATTTTCCCTTTCACTTACAGCACATCTATAGTGCGAAAAATCTTTTGTTCTACATCAAGAATGGCAAGTCTCAAGGTTCAACTGGGTAATGTTCCAAAACAGGCTGTCAGATAATTTTGCTTTAGTAAATTTCCAACAATTGTAAAGCTCTCAGGAAACAATCTATTCATTATTATAAAAAAGAGGTAATTTAGTTCTCATGTTGCCATTCCAAATGTAATTAAAATACCAGATCGTGAAACGATCACATTCACATTGCAACCTAGATATCAAAAACTAACAATAAAAATCAATTAAATTCCTTTTAAAAAGGTATTACTGGTCCCATGGAGAGCAGCTTCCAATAATGTTTGTCTTTTGCTAAATAATTAAAATGTTAAGAATTTTAAAAAGGAAGACAAACTTTACGCAGCAGTGGTGTTTTCTTATGAAGTTAGTTCAAGTGATTGAGCACAGGATGTGCAATTATTAGAAATTAACTAATTAACCCTATATCACAATTCAGGAGGCAGCTGTGGGACCAAAATTGGCCTCAGTGTCCTTTCTTAGGGAAAAGCAGGAATCAGCTGGGGTCACTCTTCACAGTCAATACACAATGGCTCTAGTCTGAAAATGTTTAGCAAGTATTGGTGTAGACTGGAATATGATGTCTGTCAAGGTCAAATAGTTGCTAACACTTACTGTGTGTGCGATTTTACCTGAAAAATGGCAAGGTGAACAATGTTTCAGAAAGCTGGCAGCAAACAGATATCCATAATCATTTATTTCCCAAATGGAGCAAGAAAAAAAAGTTAGCTAAAATTCTAACTTCCTATCCACCTAACAGAAACTTTTCAGATAAACTAAAAGCAGCTCAGACTGCTCTCACTGAGCACACCATGGTTATTGCAATTCTTTGTTGGGTAGTCACAGCACAGCTATCAAACTACAACTAATGTAAGAATTGCATATTCGGCTGTGTTAAACTACGCTCAAAGTGGTGCAAATTCTTGGTTAAATGTTCACTCAGCACTTTGCACAGTAATGTGTCAACATCATGCTGAATAAGTCCCAGCTTGTTCAGATTACATTTTTCAGCAAATACATATGTCAATCGCCCAGCTAATAAACTAAAGACTAAAACCACATTGCAGTGTTTGTTTTGTCATTGCCACAATGCTAGCAGACACAAGTAAAACAGGATCTGAAAAGCCAGGTTTGAGTGTATGTTCATAAGTATTGTACCATGTCTGTGTTGGGCTGAATCTAAAGTAAGCCAACCGATATTTAATTTTCTATTGATTTACAGTTTGCAAAGCAATGAGTCGATTATAAAACAATTAATTAATACCATCTAAATAAAAAATATTAAACACTACATTCACTGACATCAAATATACATATATAATTTATACACATATACATTTTACAAACTGATCTCTTTCTTAAATTTACTATTATATCTGCTACATGTTGGCAGTTTGTTCAAACCACAATTATTAAATGTGCGTTTGCCTTAAGCATTTGTTAAATAATTCATGTTTCATCTTCGTATTGTTTGCAGAAGCTGCAAAGATCTGTGACATTGGCTCTTCAAGTTTCTGAAGTGTGCACAGATGGAAAACTTTTATCAAACTGTGGTGAAAAAGAAGATATCTAAACATATCATATTGGAAAAATTGTGCTTGTTTGAGAACAGAAGACGGTCCACAGTTAGCATATTTTAAAGAGTGTCAGTATTTTCCCCAGGTATGCAAATGAGGCGTTAATCTAAATTACTTAAACGTTCAAAAGTTAAGCACGAAATTGTCGTTTAATTGAACCCAAATTACAAAATTGTTATCTTGCCTACTTTTTTTTCTCCCCTTATGTAGAATTGTTGATCTTACATGTCCTGCCCCACACGCATAGAAACGATTCCCTCATGCATTTAGACCCCGTGAGCCTTCACAGTTCACGATCTGAAACTCAACGCTGAACGAATTTACATAGAGAAAAAAATGTTTAAAGTAAATAGGGCGAGGGGAATGAGTACAGGGGATATCATAAGGTTTTCTTACCTTGGTTTGTCTTACTTGCCGCAGTGCTGAGTGGGTTTAGGAAAATGAGAAACAAACAGTAGCAGCCAGACAGCCGGATAGCACCCATTCTGCTCTGCATTCTCAGATGAGTCTTTCGGGGGAAGAGATGAGACGCGAGTTTTTTTCTTCTCTCCCTCTCTCTCACTCACACTCACTCCTCTTGGAGGTCCTGATGGAGCTGAAAGGAACCTCGGTCGGAGCCTCCCACGTCAGTCAGATCGCCCTCTGGGGGATCAGGAGGATCTGGTGTGTCCTGTTCATTACTGTAAGCAGCACTCGGTCTGGAGGGAGGGGAAAGGAGGGGAGGGGGTAGGGGGAATAGACACACTCACACACGCGCGAGAGAGGGAGAGAGGAGCGGAGATGGAGAGGCTGAGTCTGGGGATCCAGCACAACACTCAACAAAGGGGAGGAGGGAAACACTTCACACGCAATGCTTCCAGTATCTGCAGGAATTTACAATCAGCTGCTGCCCAGAGAAATTCCTGCCAGAGACAAGGAAAAAAAAGGCTGGAGGAGGACTTACAGTCTCCATGGAAACGGCTTCTCTGGGATCAGGAGGTCAGAGCAGGACCATGTGCAATCAATGGATCGATAAAGACAGGACCATGTCGCCAGACCAAACCAGACCGGCCCGGCCATTAGAAGCTGCACAAATCCGGCAACCGCTGAATGGACCTCCGGGCTCTGAGCCTCAGTAGCAAGTGAAACTGCGATTTTAAATATTAAAGACTGCTCTGGGTTAGGGCGCAAACAATTCTAGGGAAATGTTTTGTTTTCCAAATTATTCCGCACAATTCGCGGTCACACACTGATGAAACTAGGAACTTGAACTAGCAACCAAGCAGTTGAAAACTCAGATTTAACAGTGCCGCCAATCAGCTTGCAACATTCTTTTTAAAGTTCAAATGAGGCCAGCCTGTCAGCGAGGGTTTCGTTGTGTTTGAAAGGACAGAGAATTTAAATGTATACTGAGAATAGGTTGATTCTCACCGAGGACAGGCCACTCCCGCCAGCGACGGACTGCCTTGGTCCCTCATGCCGACATCTGAAAGCAGCATTGTTTTATATTTTTTTGCTCCCGCCCTTGTTCATCTAAACCTGTGAAATGTCAAGGCCGTGCACTGAGACGGTCACCGTGACAGTAAATCAGTTCACACAAGAGAAGGGGAGATCGCGTTCGCTTCAGAGGGACAGGCAACTCCAGTGTGAAAAGGTCCAGGCGGACAGGTTAATCCACCTCTAACTCCCCCCACCCACCCCAAACAACAACACCGCTCACACAACACAACCCACTTCATTTATCTCACTCATCCTCTAGCCTCTGCACGAAGTCGACGGGCAACTTTGAGGAAAGAAGCGTGTTTATTTCATAAAAGTGACTAGTCATACTTTAAAACATTCAGCTTTCCTGTCACAAACTATTACCCCTATAAACAGAAAAAAACTAACCACAGTTGACTAATGTATTAATATTTGGCGGGAAAATTAAAGCCTAATAGAATAGACAGCTCCATTTCTGGTCATTTGCAGCTTTAAGCCCTTGTGAGAATATTTTATAACAAAGTAACTTGAAGAAAAATTGCCTCACAGAGGATAGAATGATCTGCAGAGAAATATGATTATAAATCAAAGTGATCATAAGATTTCATGCAGAGACTGGGTGTGCTTATGTTTGTGTTCATGTGTATATGTGTTTGTACTTCGTGTGTGTGTTCGTGTTCCTGTGGAGATTTCCGAGAGGTAAGACTTGATCAGTCTCAGCTGGGATAGCCGTGAAGGTGGAATGGCCTTTCTAGTATCCACTCCCTGCCCACTCAGGCAAGTAAAGACAAAACAAGACAAAAATAATGAAAGGCCGTGGTTAAAAGTAACAGGAGTGCGGGAGAAATGAATTTCGGAGCAGGGAAACAAAGGAAAGAAAGTATGTTGTTTATTCTATTCTGAATTTTTGTTGCCTGGTATCAATTGCAACTTCACCTATCAGAGTTTGACAAGTTCAACAGGAAGAATCCCTGCTCAGTAGTACAGTCCCTGTTCTGTATCTATTTTAAGGAAATGATAATATTAATTAAAATATCATGGTTATTCCTGAATTAAAAGTTATTACCATACAGTCTGAAGATTGATGCTGTGTAAATGGTTGATACTACTAATCAGGGTTGATGATCGACAGATACTTGAATCTTTCTTTCTTTACAATGTTTAAGCAAAGTCGTCTGATTTGAAGCCTAATTAGATCCTAGGTTTCTGAATCACTGAGTTACTAATCAATCAGTTAGATACCATGTGCTGCAGAGTGAGAAAAGATTCCTTTGAGGCAGGACTGCACAACATCAGCCACAAATCCATTGATCCAGATATGCTCAACTGTAGCAGTCAGCTGAGCATCATCAACAAATCATCTATTGATTTTGTTTCCCAGAGAAGCATCGCACAATGAAACTGAACTTGCTTTACGACAGAAGTTTATAGCAATATATATGCACACCAGCTGCAGTGTTTGGTTTTGCCTATTCAGAGGAAATTTTACACTTTTAGCTACAGGTCTAAAGTCTGTTACAAGATAGGAAAATTGTGTGGCTGCTGGTACAGCAAACATCAGGCAGTCTGTTACAGCATTAGGCTGGCAAACTGTTCTGGGGAAGATTGGTAACTCTTGTGTAGAATAAATTGCAATGGAAACAAGCAATCCACAAAACTGTGCCCAGACATAGAGGACAGTTATCCCTGCTCCAGCACTGATATCCACCTTAGCCTCAACCTTGCCTTCAAAGGGAGACCCATTAAAGCCCAGTGCCAATATTCTGTCTCCCTAATCAAATATTATTGGAGCCTGTCTAAGTAAGTTAACATTATGCCACTAGATATTAGTCATTAATTTGATGCATATGTCTTATAACATACAGTAAACAGTAAATGCAAACCCAACCCCAGCCTTCTGCCACCACTGCCTGCCCTTTTAACTTATCCCTTTGTGCTCTTTCTTCCTGTAAACAGCAATAGGAGGAATCCTACCAATTCCTAAAAATCCAATAATCTCAGAACGTGTCATTCTAGTGTTTGATTCTGGCCTGAAGATCACTTTATGCCCGTCTTGCTTCATTCCTTGAGGGGATATGCTTGGCTTCTTCAAAGTGACAGGACTGAGAGAAGGAATTCTGTGTATAGGGTGGTGCTGGTAATATAATACACTTATTTTGCTCACATGTACTGTGATATAAATACAGAAATGGTCACCTATAACACTCTTGACATATGGACCAATTCAGGTTAATAGTGTGTGTAAACCAATCACAAACAAGAGAAAATCTGCAGATGCTGAAAATCCGAGCAATGCACACAAAATGCTGGAGGAACTCAGCAGGCCAGGCAGCACCTATGGAAAGGAGTACTGTTGAAGTTTCAGGCCAAAACCCTTTGGCAGGACTGGAGAAAAAAAGATGAGGAGTCGAGTTAAAAGGTGGGGGGGGGTGGAGGGGTGAAACACAAGGCGATAGGTGAAACTTGGAAGGGGAGGGATGAGATAAAGATTTGGGAAATTGATTGGTGAAAGAGACAGAAGGCCATGGAAGAAAGAAAAGGGGGAGGAGCACCAGAAGGGGGTGATGGGCAGGCAAGGAGATGAGGTGAGAGAGGAAAAAGAGTATGGGAAATGGTGGGGCGGGGGGGGGAATTACTGGAAGTTTGAGAAATCAATGTTCATGCCATCAGGTTGGAGGCTTCACAAATGGAATATCAGGTGTTGTTCCTCCAACCTAAGTGTGGCCTGACTACTACAGTGGGGGAGGCCATGGATAGTAATAGTGTATGTAAACAAGAGAAAATCTGCAGATGTGGAAATCCAAGCAACACACAGAAAATACTAGAGGAACTCTGCAGGGCAGGCAGCATCCATGGAAATGAAAAAACAGTCGACATTTCAGGCAGAAGCCCTTAATCAGGATTGTGTAATATTAATAACGTGTGTAAATATTCTGAAGCATATTCAGTTTCAAGTTACATTAATTTTGATTCAGTGTAACTTTAAAGAAGTATGGTCAAATAAATAACTCACCTCTGGCAATCGAAAAGAATTGCAAAATGTACTATGATTTTCCAAAAAGGAACCTTCAATTATTTTAAGTTTTCGGACTGAAGCTGTGTTTCACTGGCAGTGGGAGGAAAGAATCTTCAGGCCATTGGATAAAATGCCAATCAATTGGGCTGCTTATTCCTAAAGCTGCTTTGTCCTACTAGTGACAAGCTTTTTCAGTGCTGCTAGAACAGCTCTTATTCAGGAAAGAAGTGCGCATTCTGAATTGGTCCTGACTTCGGCCTTGCAGATAGTGGAAGGGGTTTGAGTTGTCAGGAAGTGAATCGCACACCACAAGATCTCCACCCTCTGCCATGCCCTTACAGTCATAGTGATTAAGCATTGAATCCACTTGATTTTCTAATAAGTTAATGTTATGCTTTGTAACTCCAAAACATTAAACTAATTGAAAGCAAAAACACAAAGCCTGGAATAACGTATCTCAGTTTTGTTTTCACTTTAAGCAAGATGCTCACATATGATGTGGTGGTGTGATGACGTATGCCATTCACGTATTTTGTACGTATAACCATAATGAATTATTTAAACAACAATATATTTACATACTGTATTACTCAAATAATACTGAAATATTAAATACTCAACACACCTCCCTGCTTAGCTATAAACTCCAACTCAATATAGAATGCATCTCATACATATACTATATATACAGTATACCATATAATACATACAGTATATACTATTTATACAGTATACCATATACAGACAACCACAGCGTAGTAAATTTTAAATTGTGCCATTCAGGTCTAAAGACTTAATCACTGTGGAAGATTTCTTACTGTTGTCAGCCTTCTTTCCTTGGAGCAACAGAGGATGAGAGGTGACCTGATAGAGGTGTTTAAGATGATGAGAGGCATTGATCGTGTGGATAGTCAGAGGCTTTTTCCCAGGGCTGAAATGGCTAACATGAGAGGATACAGTATTAAGGTGCCTGGAAGTAGGTATGGAAGAGGTGTCAGGGGTAAGTTTTTTTCCCCGCAGAGGGTGGCGAGTGCATGGAATGGGCTGCCGGCGACGGTGGTGGAGGTGGATACGATAGGGTCTTTTAAGAGACTCCTGGACAGGTACATGGAGCTCAGAAATACAGAGGGTTATGGGTAACCCTAGGTAATTTCTAAGGTAAAGACATGTTCAACACAGCTTTGTGGGCCAAAGGGCCTGTATTGTGCCATAGGTTTTCTACGTTTCTAATATCTTTTTCAACAAGGGAGGTTACTTTTTTGGAGGTGAGACTTGTGGCTGTGAAAGCTGTCTCAAGTTCTGGGTCCTCCTCCGTGATGGTTGCTGGAGGTGGTTCTGACAGCTCTGGACACCCTTCTTCTCTATTTCTCTCTGAATCTATTTCGATCCTTGCTTCTCTCCTGCTCTCAGCATCTTTCTCTCTCTTTATCCTGCTCGTTTTTCTCATGTTCCTCCGCTCTTCAACACCTTTTTCTTTCTGTCTCTCTATCTCTTCTCTCCTTTTCAACAATCATTCTTTTTCTTCTAGTTTCTTGTCATCCTCCTCTTTCTTTTCCATTTTCTTCTTTCTAGGATGTGCATCTTGATCTTGAGAAGGTGCATTTATTTCACTGGAGGTTTAATCCTTCTATTGCCCCCTTTACAATCTCCTCTTAGTTTCATCATCCACATCGTCATCTAACAAACCCTCTGTTTTCACGTCTCCAGTCACTCCTTTCTTTTCAGCCTTCCATTCATCCAGCTGCGCTTTGGTCTTTCCATCTACTTTTACAACCAGCTTTTTGTCTCCCACTTGAAGCTCATGCAATAACCTTAATGCACACAGAATTGATTCAGGTTCTTTAAAATCACAAAAGCTGAATGCTTGCAACTTTTTTGAAGCCCCTTGAACTCTCTTCCAGTTTAAAACCAAGCCACATTTCTGATGCCTGATTAACATATCAGAAGCTTTCTCAGATATGTTGCCTACAAAAACTGCCGTAGTCAGACCCCTGCTTTCATCACTTACATGATTCCGCTGAGCAGCGTGGTCTTTCCTTGGTCCAATATGCTTTCCAGCCAGAGGTACAGAGGTTGGCACCAACTCCTGTTTTCCCTCCATTGGATAACAGTTCATGGTGTACAGCACAGAGACAGTAATGGCATCATCCACTGCCTTTCTTAATTGGCTCTCAGTTAACTCTGTTGCAGGGGATGTGGTGTGCAAATAGTGGATGGATCTCCAATCATTTGTCGTTGACTCATCACGTCCCCGTGATGCTGGACCTCCTGTTATTACCAAGACGGCTTGTTGGTGTTGCATTTCACAGTTGTGAATGTCATTCCCATGGGAGTTATCTTTTCTCAAGTTCTTAGTTGGATATCTGCAGGCTTCAGTTCAGTATCTTTGAAATACCATTCAAAATCATTTTGTGGAATGACTCAAACAGCCAAGCCAATGTCCAATTCCATTTTAATTAATTTGCCATTCACTTCTGTTGTAAGCCATATTGCTTGACTATTGTTAGCTTTCACATAGTAAATCTCAAGGCTACTCAGTCCTGTGTCACTCTCATCGTCATCAGTTTTTTCATCAACAACATGCCAATTAGTGCTCTCTTTGAAACTGCAACTTGACTTTTTATTTTTATCTCTTCCCTGTGCGGTCTATTTTTTTTGTCCACCCGACATGCTCTTCGTATGTGTCCTACTTTGTAGCATTTTCTGCAAGTTTCACCTTAAAATTTGCATTGGTCCGTTGTATATGAGCCACTGCTGCAATTGTAATACAATTTGTTCGACGAGGCAGGTTTCTGTTTATAAGCTGCAATTTTGTTCACGCTCACTTTCATTCCTGACTGCAACTTCATTGTGTCTCTCTGTCTGCTGTTTCCATTGACAGAGTTATTTCAACTGCTCTTTTTAATTTAAGTTGTATTTCAGTTAGGAACTGTTTTTGAATGCTTTCTTGTAAGATTCCACATACTAAACTATTTCTCAGTGCATCATTAAGCCCATCACTGAACTGACAATTCTCAAACAATCTCTTTAATTTAGCCACATGTGCTGAAATGGACTACCCCTCCTTTTGATTCTGCTTGTGAAACCTAAAGCATTCTGCAATCAACAATTGTTTCGGTTCTAAAAGTTTCTGCATTACTTTCACGATATCAGCAAAGCTCATTTTGGCTGGTTTGGTTGGAGCAGTTAAACTTTGAAGCAAACTTTTTATGCCTTTAAACCCAATGCACTCAGCAAGACTGGTACTTATTTCTCATTGGCTATTTCATTTACTTTTAAAATACTGCTCAATCTGCTCCATATATAATATCCAGTTATTTTGTTGTGTAATCAAATGCATCAATCTTTGTGGCCAGCCACTTCTGTTCTTTTTTAAAGATTATCATCACCCGGTACTCATCGTTTATGAAACCATGAATTTGTCCATTTTCTGCTTTATTTTTAACTTGACAATCTCTCCCTGATCCCGAAGAAGCACGTGCTGTGCTTTTTTTTTTATTCAACTGTTTCTCACTGAACTTTTTTTTTTAAACACTAATATCTCACTGTGCTTCAACATGTAGGTAGTTATCTTGGGTTCATTTAAAATATTCTCATCACCACTGACCTGGATGAAGAGGCAGAAGGATGGGTGAGTAAGCTTATGGATGACACAAAGATTGGAGGAGCTGTGGATGGAGCTGTAGGTTGTTGAAGGTTACAAGAGGATATAGACAGGATGCAGAGTTGGGCAGAAAAGTGGCAGATGGAGTTCAATCCGGATAAGTGTGAGGTGATGCATTTTGGAAGGACAAACCAGAAGACTGAGTACAGGGTTAATGGTTGGTTACTTAAGAGTGTGGATGAACAGAGGGACCTTGGGGTTCAAATCCATACATCTCTCAAGGTCACTGCACAGGTTGATAGGATAGTTAAGAAGGCCTATTGGATGCTAGGCTTCATTAATGGGGGATTGAGTTCAAGAGTAGATAGGTTTTGTTGCAACTCTACAAATCTCTGGTGAGACCACACTTGTACCTCTGTACCTCTGGCTGGAGTATTGTGTTCAGTTCTGGTCACCTCATTATAGGAAGAATGTGGAAGCTATGGAGAGGGTGCAGAGGAGATTTACCAGGATGTTGCCTGGATTGGAAAACAAGTCTTATGAGGCAAGGTTAGCAGAGCTGGGACTTTTCTCTTTGGAGCAAAGAAGGATGAGAGGGGACTTGATAGAGGTCTACAAGGTTATGAGAGGCATAGATAGGGTGGATAGCCAGTACCTGTTTCCCAGGGCATGAATAGCAAACACCAGAGGGCATATGTACAAAGTTAAAGGAGGGAAGTTTAGGGGAGACATCAGGGGTAAGTTTTTTACACAGAGGGTTGTGGGTGCCTAGAATGACTTGCCAGGGATGGTGGTGGAGGCTAGAACATTAGGGGTATTTAAGAGCCTCTTGGACAGGCACATGGATGAAAGAAAAATAGAGGGTTACAGGGTAGTGTGGGTTTAGTACTTTTTTTTTTAAGGAATATATGGGTCGGCACAACATTGAGGGCCGGAGGGCCTGTACTGAGCTGTAGTATTCTAGTGTCATGTTTTGTAACTCCAAAACATCAACTAATTAAAAGCAAAACTTGGAGCCGGGAATAAAGTACCTTAGTTTTGTTTTTACTTTAAGCGAAGCATGCACGCATGATCCGGTGGTGTGATGACATACGCCACTCACGTATTCCATATATACAACCATAATTAATTATTTAAACAACAAAGGGTGCTTAATAAATCAATATATTTAGAATATTACTCAAATATTACTGATATATTAAATACAAAACAGTTAATTTAGAATCTACATTACCTGCTGTAAGTAAAATGAATCTTTAATCATCTGCCATATTGCTTAACAAACTCTAGAACTTGATGCTCAAGTTTTTATCTAGAGAAAATTTAGGCATACTTTCAACTATTAATTAATTTCAACTACATGGCTGATGGACTTCAAAATCTCACTTTTATAAAATCTTGTACCTTTGGTTTTGGAATTCTTATTTACCTGTTTAAAAAAAAGAAGTTGCCCCAAATCATACAAGTACAAGCCATTAGGAGAATTTGTTATAGTTAATATAAAGTATGTGTTCCAACAGGAGCTGATTTTACTGTGCTAGCAGCTGTTGCATCTGAAAGTATATAGGACTTAACAGAAGCTACAGCATGTTGTCTTTAAAGAGACACAACTCAAATGGCCAGTGGTCCTGATGATTATCAGTCCCTATACTTGTAGTGGCCTGTGGCTAGATTCTAATCAGCACTCTGATGTCTTAAGTTGGTGTATCCCATTAAAACTGAATCGTTAAGGAACCATTCAGCAGCATTTGTTGAACTGGCTGAAGGTGATTCCACATGCTGACCCCGTGGATGCGGCCATTCAAAGTGATTCTCATGGTAATTGGTACTGGTGTCATCAGCACAAGATCATGATTTTTTGAAGTCTTCGGGATGAAAACTACAAGTTGTATATTTTTATTGGAATTCCAGAAAAGTCTAGATTGATAGTTAAAATGTTACTTCTTCTATACGTTCAAAACGGTGCTCCAGTGGGCCTTTTGCACAGTGAAACCTTGACCGTTGAATAAAGTGGGACGAGACAGATTCAATGCTGAGAGGGCATGGTCTTGGAATAAGGGGATATTCATTTAAGGCTGAGATAAGAAAGAATTTCTTCTCTCGGGGACAACAGGAATTCTGCAGATGCTGGAAATTCAAGCAACACACATAAAAGTTGCTGGTGAACGCAGCAGGCCAGGCAGCATCTCTAGGAAGAGGTGCAGTCGACGTTTCAGGCCGAGACCCTTCATCAGGACTAACTGAAGGAAGAGTGAGTAAGGGATTTGAAAGTTGGAGGGGGAGGGGGAGATCCAAAATGATAGGAGAAGACAGGAGGGGGAGGGATGGAGCCAAGAGCTGGACAGGTGATAGGCAAAAGGGATACAAGAGGATTATGGGACAGGAGGTCCAGGAAGAAAGACAAGGAGGTGGGGGGGACTCAGAGCTTGGGCAACGCGTATATTCAGAGGGACAGAGGGAGAAAAAGGAGAGTGAGAGAAAGAATGTGTGTATAAAAATAAGTAACAGATGGGGTACGAGGGGGAGGTGGGGCATTAGCAGAAGTTAGAGAAGTCGATGTTCATGCCATCAGGTTGGAGGCTACCCAGACGGAATATAAGGTGTTGTTCCTCCAACCTGAGTGTGGCTTCATCTTTACAGTAGAGGAGGCCGTGGATAGACATGTCAGAATGGGAATGGGATGTGAAATTAAAATATGTGGCCACTTGGAGATCCTGCTTTCTCTGGCGGACAGAGCGTAGATGTTCAGCAAAGTGGTCTCCCAGTCTGCGTCGGGTCTCGCCAATATATAAAAGGCCACATCGGGAGCACCGGACCCCAGTCGACTCACAGGTGAAGTGTTGCCTCACCTGGAAGGACTGTTTGGGGCCCTGAATGGTGGTAAGGGAGGAAGTGTAAGGGCATGTGTAGCACTTGTTCCGCTTACACGGATAAGTGCCAGGAGGGAGATCAGTGGGGAGGGATGGTGGGGTCGAATGGACAAGGGAATTGCGTAGGGAGCGATCCCTGCAGAATGCAGGGGGGGGGGAGGGAAAGATGTGCTTAGTGGTGGGATCCCGTTGGAGGTGGTGGAAGTTACGGAGAATAATATGTTGGACCCGGAGGCTGGTGGGGTGGTAGGTGAGGACCAGGGGAACCCTATTCCTAGTGGAATGGCGGGAGTATGGAGTGAGAGCAGATGTACGTGAAATGGGGGAGATGCGTTTAAGAGCAGAGTTGATAGTGGAGGAAGGGAAGCCCCTTTCTTTAAAAAAGGAAGACATCTCCCTCGTCCTAGAATGAAAAGCCTCATTCTGAGAGCAGATGCCGCGGAGACGGAGGAATTGCGAGAAGGGGATGGCGTTTTTGCAAGAGACAGGGTGAGAAGAGGAATAGTCCAGATAGCTGTGAGATTCAGTAGGCTTTTAGTAGACATCAGTGGATAAGCTGTCTCCAGAGACAGAGACAGAAAGATCTAGAAAGGGGAGGGAGGTGTCGGAAATGGACCAGGTAAACTTGAGGGCAGGGTGAAAGTTGGAGGCAAAGTTAATAAAGTCAACGAGTTCTGCATGCGTGCAGGAAGCAGCGCCAATGCAGTCGTCGATGTAACGAAGGAAAAGTGGGGGACAGATACCAGAATAGGCACGGAACATAGATTGTTCCACAAACCCAACAAAAAGGCAGGCATAGCTAGGACCCATACGGGTGCCCATAGCTACACCTTTAGTTTGGAGGAAGTGGGAGGAGCCAAAGGAGAAATTATTAAGAGTAAGGACTAATTC
The DNA here is from genome assembly GCF_030028105.1 of Mobula birostris. Lineage (NCBI taxonomy): Eukaryota > Metazoa > Chordata > Chondrichthyes > Myliobatiformes > Myliobatidae > Mobula > Mobula birostris. The sequence goes on along the minus strand of NC_092383.1, from coordinate 53,241,071 downwards.
TGCTAGATGGAGCAGGTGGTGGTAGAGGGGAACTGATTAGATCTGGAATCCAAAAAGAAGCGTAGAGCTTTGAGACCTTCCTGATGGGGGATGGAAGTCTTCTCTCGGGGGTTGCGAGTATTTGGAACTGGTTGCAACAAGAATCTGTAGGGACAGAGACCTTGGGTATGCGTAATGATGAAATAGATATCTAATCACAAGGGCATGGCAAAAGGGCAGGAATGTAGACTTGAGGAATGTTGGATCAGTCATGATCCCATTGAACGGTGGAACGGGTTCAAGTAATTGATCAGCCTCCTCCTGTTCCTGCTTCTTTCATGGAATTAGAAGTTTGTTTGAAGTGGGGTGAATAAGATTGCATTACCCTTTTAGAAGATTTTATGAATTTGTAACAAGTTCTAAGAATGGACAACAGATATTAAATACATCATTATTTAAACCGGACCTAACCCAGATTTCACTTGAATCCTGAGTAAATCCTGGGTTAGATTGGGTTGGACCTGTTCAATTTGTGCTTAAAACAGAATGCTGCTTTTCAATATTAATTCAAAATTCAGTGCAGGTAGATCCAGTCACAATCTGTTGGTGTCTGAAGTAGCAGCCTTGTCCGAGTGGTAACACTCCAATCTCTGAGTTGGAAGATTATTGGTCATAGCCTTGCTCCAAACACAAAAGCTGCTATTTGGACAGTACTGAGGGAATGCTACATTTTTGGATTTACTCTTTTGAGCATGATATTCAACTGCGATTCAGTCTGCCTCACAGGCGGACAAAGATCCCACGACATCATTCAAGGAATTGTGGGAGTTCTAGTCATACAGCATGGAAACAGTTCCTTTGGCTTACCAGTCCATGCCAACTATAAAGCACCCATCCACACTGAGTCTAGACTAATCCTATCTGATTCTCCCAATACTCTCCATACCTACCCCCAGATTCTATCATTCATCTACTCATGAGGGTAGTTTACTGTGGCCAATTAACCTATGAATCCACTCCACTTTGGAAGATGGAGGAAACTAGAAAACACGAAAAACTCATGCTGTCACAATGGCATGCTAAGAGGATGCTAAGAGAATGCTAGGCAGTCACAATGTATGCTAAGAGGCAATCACAATGTATGCTAAGAGGCAATCACAATGGCATGCTGCTAAGAGGCAGTCATGATGTATGCTAAGAGGCGATCACAATGTATACTAAGAGGAATGCATACACACGTTCAGACTCTACAAAGACAGCACCAGAGGTCAGGATTGAATCTGGGTTGCTGAAACTGTGAAGCAGCAGATACACCACTCTAGTTTTCTGACCAACATTCAATCACTGAACTATTATACATTTGTGGGATTTTGCTGTGCAAAAACACTTCCATGTTTTCCAATTCACAACATTTCAGAACATCTGTGGCAGGTACAAGAGTTGAGGTCTTGTTATGAAATTTATAAATACAAGTCCTTGCATTAGGTCCAGGGGTTCCCAACCATTTTTATGTCTCCATTAACCAAGGTGTCCGTGGATCCCTGCATCAGATTGTTTAAGCAGTCATGTGTAGTTATCACTAACAGCTTTGTCCTGATTCAACTACATTGATGCAAATGCCAAGAAAGCTCACCAGCCCCTCTATTTCGTCAGGAAAGCTGAAGGGCACTTTGATTCTCACCAATTTTTATCAATGCACTGTAGAGAGCATCCTATCCAGATGCATCACAGCTTGGCATGGCAACTGTTTCCGCCGTAACTGCAAGGAATTGCCGAGAGTTCAGCACATCAAGGAAAGCAGCCTCTCTTCCATTGATTCTGTTTACACTTCTCGATACCTCAGTAAAGCAGTCAGCAAAAGCAAAGACCTCACCCACCCTGGGCATTCTCTCTGCTTCCCTCTCCCCTCAGTCAGGAGATACAGAAGCCTGAAAGCGCATACCAGCAGACTCAAAGACAACTTCTATCCCTCCATTTTAAGACTGGTTATAAGAATGTTCCCTAGTATGATAAGAATGGACTCTTGGCATCTATTTCATCATGAGCTTGCACCTTATTTTCTACCTGCACTGAACCTTCTTAACCATATAACCATATAACATTTACAGCACGGAAACAGGCCATCTCGGCCCTTCTAATCCGTGCCGAACTCTTACTCTCACCTGGTCCCACCGACCTGCACTCAGCCCATAACCCTCCATTCCTTTCTTGTCCATATAGCTGTCCAGTTTAATTTTAAACGACAACATTGAACCTGCCTCAACCACTCTGCTGGAAGCTCGTTCCACACAGCCACCACTCTCTGAGTAAAGAAGTTCTCCCTCATGTAACCCCTAAACTTTTGCCCTTTAATTCTCAATTCATGTCCTCTTGTTTGAATCTCCCCCACTCTCAATGGAAAAAGCCTATCCACTTCAACTCTATCAATCCCCCTCATAATCTTAAATACCTCTATCAAGTCCCCCCTCAACCTTCCAAAGAATAAAGACCCAACTTGTTCAACCTTTCTCTGTAACTTAGGTGATGAAACCCAGGTAACATTCTAGTAAACCTTCTCTGTACTCTCTCTATTTTATTGACATCTTTCCTATAATTCGGTGACCAAAACTGTACACAATACTCCAAATTTGGCCTCACCAATGCCTTGTACAATTTCAACATTACATCCCAATGCCTGTACTCAATGCTCTGACTCTTAAAGGCCAGCATACCAAAAGCTTTCTTCACCACCCTATCCACATGAGATTCCACCTTCAGGGAACTATGCACCATTATTCCTAGATCCCTCTGTTCTACTGCATTCCTCAATGCCCTACCATTTACCATGTATGTCCTATTTTGATTAGTCCTTCCAAAGTGTAGCACCTCACATTTTTCAGCATTAAACTCCATCTGCCATCTTTCAGCCCACTCTTCTAACTGGCCTAAATCTCTCTGCAAGCTTTGAAAACCTACTTCATTATCCACAACTCCACCTATCTTAGTATCATCTGTATCATTTCTTTGTGGCTGTAACACTGTATTCTGCTCTCTGTATAATTGTTATACCAGAGAAGCATTTCTACTGTGACAACAATAAATCAATTTACAAGAAGCATACGTACTTTGGCCTGGTCTCCTCTCTCCCTCTTAAAAACAAAAACTGCTAAGCCAATACCCTGCATCCCATTGAAATATTAAGAATAATTAAGCCAGGAGCATGTTCTTGGCAGACATTTTATTTTGAGCTTCTAATCAGTAAATAGCAGAAGATACTTGTCTCCTGTGCTCGCTCCCTCCTGAACTCTTTGTTGTCATGGACAATGTCTTTTCAGTTCCATTGAGGGATGTGATGGGAGACAAGAGGAATTGTTACACACTATTTTACTTCATTACTTTACTTGTGTGCAGGCAGGTAGCAATATTTGGCCCACAGAAACAAAGGGAGTGGTACAGGAGCTGTACAGTATCAAAAAAGGCAAGACCATGGAGTAAGGCATCCAACAGAGATCTGTGGGAACATGGAACATGATGCTGTAGAGGATTATTTGTTCTTCTGCAGTCTTTATTTGAAGTTGCATGAATATGAAAAGGAATTATTTCATTTACAACACTGAGGGAGAAAATTTTACTATACAATAGTATCACCAGAATCACATCTGCCATAATCACCCTCTTCCTCAAAATGTAAATTTAAATTTCTCTGCAATGTAATTTTCCATCACTGATGACTGTTTTATCAGCATACATTTTCTTTTTAAATTTCCTGCACCAAATAGGTGCCAATATGTTAACAGTGTATTTAAAGTTGACTAGTTGCTCCCTCTTGGTGAGATGATCTGTTCTAGACATTAGGGTGAAAATTTACAACTTCTTCCAGAAACCTTCAATTCAATTTTCAGTTGAGTACTATTACTTTCTGGATCAAAAACAGAAAGGTTTCTCAGTGCAGACCTCCAGTACATATTTCAGTCTGAACCAGTGCTGTCTTTTAGATGGGATCAGGAGAACGCACAAAAAAAAACACATGACAATTTTTCAAAGAGAGGAAGGCATTCTTTAGCAATAATTGTATCTATCAATTTTAAAATGTTATTGTTTGTAAAAAACTTGCTGTGCATAAACTGGGTGCCAGAATTGTCTATGAAACCACAATGACTACTTTTCAATTTTTATCCAATGGTAATGAAGCATTTGGAACAGAAACATATTTCTTTTTTCACAGTATCCTAGACATCAGTTAGGATAAACAATATATTGCCAACTCCAGAAATCTCTTCTAGTCAATATAGATTCAAACCAAGTGGAAATACAACTCCCACTGCTGGAGACATTAAGATAGGATTAAAATGCATTAAAACAAACAATGTATTGGCCTATTTGGACCTGTGTTGTCCAAGTTCCACATATTAACTTCTAAGCTTATTTTGCTTTTCCTATGTAGCCAGGAAATTAATTATTTCATTATTTTTGATATATTCAGCTGTTGAATGGCTCATCACCTCTTCTCATTATTTTATGTTGGTGCACTTCTGTTATCCCAGATCCTCCATTTAAATGATCAGTAAGACTTAGACAAAACATCTGATTGATGCTAAAAGAAAATGTTTTATATATGTAATGCTGTAAGTCCCTCTCCAAGGCCTTGGCTCAAACAAAATAAAATTGCAAGAAATTTTCTTGGATCATTTGCCCTGGTTCTGGCCTTACATGAAGCATGATATAGTATCTGTGGGTTAACAGTGCCGGCAAATCAAAAGGGTATAACTGGTTACCAGAGACAATGAGACATCACTTGAAAAGAAGTACGGAAGTCAAATTCAAATACTTTTTATAGGCGTGACTTCACCAGCCTTCTATTCACCCCCCCAACTTTGGTCATTTTGTCAGCTATACTATCAAAGAGGCAAAAAGAAACAAAAAGCTATTAAAGGTTTAAAATTTACACGGTGGCTTTAAGACAGCCATGAAAATGTGCATAATTACCATCTGCTCAATCAGTCTAGTCAAAAGCAAAATTGTAACAGGTTTTGAAGTGATTGCTTAGAATCAGGATACTTCTGTATATTTCACAAATCCCACTTTATTGTAGCATTTGGTATGTATTAAAAACAAATTTGCAGAAGTTTCTTTGTAAATTTGCACAGGAAGACTGTAGTTGAAAAGTTGAAAAGGTCACTGAGTATTTAAGAGGTTAAGATCATGTGTCCATTCATATTAATAAACTCTCCAACACGTTAAAGTATTGCTGTTCGCAGTACAGCTAATACCTACTATAAGAGGCAAAAGCAAACACAAAATTTGAGGTAATTTTACATGAAAAATAATTTGGTACAATTTTGAATGGTGCATTCATATAACTGAATGATGATTATGCCTTTTTATTACAACTCTGGAAGTTGCTTTATCAATGTCAATAACAATTTGTAAAAAAAATGCTGAAATGATGAACAGCTAATATTTTCCTATAGTGCTATTGATGGACAGGTAAACTAAAACCAGGAACGGGATATTAGATCACATCAGCTACTGGAACTGTTAAACTTTATCCAATCTCCTGAGGCAAATGATCATGAAAACCTGGTTCAGCTCACTAATAGATTGACATTCCACTCAGATAAGAGGTAACTGAATAAAACACCTCATCGAAGATAGACATGTGAAATAAGCATAGTAGCACAATAGTGCAAGGGTCTTCACCCCACAGACTGCACTTAATGAACTCCAGAGTTTCATCATCAGCATCTTAAACAATGAATTTTATTTTTGAAATAGCATCAGTTCTGATGATGATTCTTTTGCCTAACGTGTTAACTCTGTTTCTCTTTCCACTGAAAGTTTTCAGATCTGCTGAGAGTTTGCAGCACTTTCTATTTGTGTTGTAAATAATTAAAGACTCCCGAGTTATCATCTGCTCAGGCCAAAACCATGGAAGAATATGTCTTCAATCAGGATAAAGGTAAGCAACTCACTTTTACCAATTCTAAGTTGTTTTTGGATAGAATGAGAAAATCCCATGCGATGTCACAAATAACCCACTTCACATTCACCTAGAAATGTCAATGAATGGCATAAGAAAGCAATTACTGTTGCTCATATGGACAGCTATCCTCATAGCAGTAGCAGATGTGTGAAAAACATCTTTAACACAGTGCACACATTCAGTGAGCCAATTACAATAAGTTAATGCAAGTAGTTAAGAAGTTGGTAGACAATAATAGCCACTCTTGGAGACTCCAGATAACATCCAGACATTCAGATATCTAAATGTGAAGTGATAGATTTTTCTAACTACTGTTACTTATAAGTCAAGGTACTTGCTGATTGTGTCTTTGAGATACCTGTATAATTTTGTATTTAATTAACACCTGCCATCTTACTACACAAATGTATGTAACATTCATTCTATAACATATTATTCACAGCAGCCACTCTCCAGAAGAACAAGAGTACAAAATGATAAAATCAATATTCCATTTGATAATCCATAATGCAGAAGTGCGGTAGTGTTATATCTTAGGTTTGCATCCATTCTCAAATAGCATATAAGTTCAAAATCTAGACAAAATATGTATTACCAAATTAATTTTAGAAATGTGCAAAGATTTGTGTATATTCCACTTGTATTAAAACATATAAAGTCATTGTTTAGTGAACTTACACAAAACCTTCTTCCTTAATCAAATTTATTCAAAATATTTATGACAAGGACATGGCCTATAGAAGTAAACCATGTATAAGTCTAAATCTGAAAGTTCAGATTTTGAAACACCATGGAAACATTAAAATTTCTTAATTTGTGACAAAATACATGTTTAATTCTTCAATTAACACAAATTAAAAGCCAACACTTTTGGCAGCTTGAAAGAGAGGCATAGAGTAGAAATGTAACGTGTCAAATTAATGTGTGCAGCTATAATGTTTGATCGTAGGCCAGTAACTTTCAAAGCTTTACTTGCTTTGTTGAGTTATGCAAGGTTCTTATCCAGCATCTTTGGTTTGCATAATCTGATTAACGCAACATTCCCAGTCAAAATGTAGTCTATGTATAGAGTTCAAGCAGACAAGTAACTACTTTTTAGATACTCACAAGATAATTTAAATCAAGCTGTGTTGGCAAATTATAACATGCACAATGCTGCTTCAGCAGAGAATGTTTAGCTGATATATACAGGGATCATCTGGCCCTTGCATGAAGAATTGATTGCCATGAAATGCAGTTGTTTACCTTTTCTTGATGTACATTAAGCAATTGTTATATGCAGAGAGTGTATGCATACATTCATACTTATTAATAGAATACAGAGAAAGAAAAATAGAACTGAAAAAAGTGTTCAAATATCAAAAAGAAATAATATGCACAAACTGATTCTAGAATGTAATACCTAACTGACATTCTTTGGGAAAGAGAGATATATGAACAAGACATCATTTATCTAATTATATGGCGCACATTATATACTGTATAAACACACTCAGTGGCCAGTTTTTTAGGTACACCTGTAATCCTGCTCGTTAATGCAAATATATAATCAGCCAATTATGTGGCAGCAACCCAATGTAATAAAAACGTGCAGACATGGTCAAGAGGTTCAGTTGCTGTTCAGACCAAACATCAGAATGTAAAAAAACTGTGATCTAAGTGATTTTAACCATGGAATGTTTGCTGGTTCCAGACAGGATGGTTTGAGTATCTCAGAAACTGATCATCTCCTGTGATTTTGAAGTACAACAGTTTACAGAGAATGGTGCAAAAAAACAAAGAAACATCCAGAGAATGGCAATACTTGGGGGTGCAAATTCCTTGTTAATGAGAGGGCTCAGAAGAGAATGGCCAGACTGGTGCAAGCTGACAGGAAGGCGACAATAACTCAAATAACCACCTGTTATAACAGTGATGCACAGAAGAGCCTCACTGAATGCACAATACTTCGAATCTTGAAGTGGATGGGCTACAGCAGCAGAAGACCACAAATATACACTCATTGGCCATTTTATTTGGTACAGGAAGTACCTAATATATAGCTGTATATATGCAGCTGAATGTATATACACAGCGCTAAGTGGTCATCAAGAAAATTGTAAGCTATATTTCTTGACTATAATTGAGCAGTTTAGGATAGATCAAAAGGTGAATCCAGTTGAAAGCATCAGGTTATATAGAGTTAATCATCCTGTTTCCTCCATTTTATCACTGTTCCTCTTTTCATTCTCAATCTACCTGCTAAACCAATCCCAATGCCAACCTACAGAATATTTCTTTTCCCTCACTTGCATTGTATTTGATCCCAACTCTCCACACTCCTCATGAAATTGGCTGCTTTTGATACTAATTCACCATTTGACCAAATGCACCACAAAAGAGTGGCGATAGAGTTGTAACAAATGACCATTAGGTCTAGTCATATTTATCAATGGAGATGATTTTTAAAAACAAATCATATTACTTTCAGGGTGTTGATACAAAGGCTACCCAACTGCTCACCAGTTCTAACAACAGCCCTTGTATTCCCACTTGCTCACGTATGTACAGCTATTCCAATCAAGAAAGCCCAGGTGCCATCCAGGGAAATTTGCTCACACAATTAGCATGCCTTCCACCAGCTTTAACATCCACTCTTTCAAACTGGCACACTATGATGTAGAGTGTACTATCTCAGGGTGAAGTCACATCTTCAGCAAATTCTACCTATTGAATGCTATCACTTTGTATAAAGTGAAATCAAGCAACATGGGAGAGAGCGGGGCTTTGCTTCCGAATGAGCTCAATGTCTTCAATGCTCACTTTGACCATTAGAATCATCCCCCGAAGAACCTACGATCTCAATTCCTGAAGCTGACTTGCGGGCTGCCTCCATAGAAAGCATCTGGACTAGACCGGGTACATGGTCACATACTAAAGACTGTGCTGACCAACTGGCTGGTATGTTCACTGAGATCTTTAAACTCTCACTTCTGCAGTGTGTGGCACTCACCTGCTTCAAGCAGGGTTCAATTATACTGCCACCTAAGAAGAGTGTGGTGACTTGCCTCAATGATTATTGTCCCTTTGCACTCCCATCTACAGCGATGAAGTGTTTTCAGAGGCTGGTTATGAAACATATCAGGTCCTGCCTGACAGGTGACTTGGATCCACTCCAATTTGCCCACCGGAGCAACAGGTCCACAGCAGATACCATCTCTTTAGCTCTTCACTCAACTTTGGAATATCTGGACAGTGAAGATCCATACATCAGGATGCTCTTTATCAATTACAGCTCAGCATTCAATATCATCATCTCCTCAAAACTATTCGATCAGCTCCAAGACCTTGGCCTCAATACCTCCATGTGCAATTGGATCCTGGATTTCCTCACTTGTAGACCCCAGTCAGTTTGACTGGAAACAACATCTCCTCTATGGTCTCCATTAGCACAGGTGCACCACAGGGCTGTGTGCTTAGTCCCCTGCTCTACACATTTTACATTTATGACTGTGTGGCTAAGCACAGCTCCAATGCCATATTCAAGTTTGCTGACAACACCACCATCATGTGCCAAATCAAAGGTGGTGATGAATAAGCATACAGGAGGGGGATTGAAAATCTGGCTGAGTGGTGCCATAACAACAATCTCTCACACAATGTCAGCAAGACCAAGGAACTGATTGTCGATCTCAGGAGAGGGAAACCACAACCAATGATCTCACTTTCAAGGACTCTTCGTCTCATTATTAATTGCCATTTGAACAATTTGTTGCCTTCTGCACTCTGGATCTTTCATTGCATCTGCATCTTTCATTGATCCTGTTGTAGTTACGATGCTCTAGATTTGCTGAGTATGCCCACAATAAAATGAATTTCAGGGTTGTATGTGGTGACATATATGTACTTGGATAATAAAATTTACTTTGAACTTTGAATTCTCCCAAAACCACTATCTCAGAAGTTGAAGCTGCAGATTCACCAGAACATCAGTATTCCCATGCAATTAACACCATCTTGATTTGGACATTTATTTTGTTCCTTCATTGCTGCCTGGTTAAAATCCTAGACCCATACCTAATGGTGTTCTGGAGACATATTCACATAGATGACAATAGTTCAAAGAGCAGGCTCACCAAAGACTTGTTCTGTATAAGAAGGATGATCAATAATGCTAACTTTATGGAAAATTAAGGAATCTATATATGTGTGGTTAGTCCTGGGAAATGGTACTGAGATAAGAGATCAGTTATGATTGTATCTGATGGTGAAGCAGGAACAAGGGATGAATTGACATACTCTGCTTCTGCACCTGATGTTCTTATGTTCTTGTTGGCTGTGCCCTTGTTCAGGGAAAGGTTTTTTTTAAATCCTGTGATCTTCAAGCCATGAAGCTTCTCTTGTCTCCAAATCTGAACTGTTGTCTGCAACTTGGAGGCTTTTAAAATGCAAATTTGTAATGTGGCCCCTACTTTGCGATTTACTTTATCCCCTCTTTCCAGTGTCGGTGGAGACCTGAAGAATGGGGTCTATGACATTCACCTTGGTTTCTCAATAATTAAAAGAATACATGCAAGTAAGCTGATACTGCGTGTGATTATAAGGCTGTAGGGCAATGTCACAAACTATTAGTGGTGAATTCCAGTGTTGCTGTATAAGTGCGCAGAGAGCTCGAAAGTTAATAGGCTCCACACAGCTCCAAAATAGGTGGTTTTATGCTGTTGAAAATTGGCTTAAATTGGAACAGTGCAATTTTGCTCACATCTTACAGTGTCATACGTCCCAATGAGAGAATTGTCCTTTTATTTTTCAGCAGGACATTTGGTACTTTATTTCAAGACAAGACTCCTTTAACATCAACATTCATGCAAAGTTAGCAGGTTTTACAAATGTTTATTGGTCAGAAACTACGCTAAAGCATCAATCATATTCAAAAAATATTCTCAGCCAAACTGCTGCATGTAACTCTGCAAACTCCACATATTGTTCAAACTGAAGACTGAATCATAGGCCAAAGAAGCATCACGGTCACCTACAGAAACCCACGGAGATTGGATGACAGAAGGTGGAGAAGAGGCTCATCACACTTATCTCTGCATTATATTACCTTGTCCATATATTACCCTATATTACCTTGTCCATTCAGGGTTTTAGGGAACTGTGCTCTTAACTGGACTTCTCAGAGAAACAATGCCTACTCTGGTTATAGCCCCTCTAGGTGCTTGTCACTGAAACCTGTGTCCCTCTAAGGCCTCAGATAAACGCTCACACGTATGCCTGGACTACTCCCACAATATCACCTTCACTCCCAGACTCCTAATCCCAAAATCATTCCCAATGCAGCTGCTGATATATGTCACATTTCATTGCTTGCCGCTCACAGCTGCATTAGAGTGAAACCCAGAAGAGGAGATTTCATTCACTTAACCTTCGATCTACAGAATCAGGCAAACAGAGCTCAGAGACTTACTGCAATTGCATGCTTTCTAAAGTGCACATCTCTTACACTACACTCACACTGGCTTTTACTTCATCTTCTTAGGCTGTCTCTAGGGACAGAGGATGACTTAATTCCTATTGGTTTTGTGGGTTATGAAGTCGATGTTGGACCTGCAGACTCTTCCACAATGGAATACTTAATGGTTATTACAGTTCAGTTCACAACTCCCAAGTTTTCCTTAATAAGAACGGAGTAATTTCCAATGTGCAGTTTGTGGTAGTGCCTCTTAGCTTTCAAGATTTCCATTCTAGTTGGAAACCCTACATCAATGCTCTATCTCAGGCTAATGTGATTTTGGCTCTGAGATACTGCTGTCCTCACAAAATTCCCAGCATTGGCTTTTGCCTTCTATCTTGTGGCTGTACATAACAATGTTGGTTTGTTTACAATGCAGAGAAATACACTGGGCTCGAGCACATGGCAAGGGTACTGCTTATGAGCGAGATACTGAAGGAGAGTTGCGGGAAATTTGACCGAGGGGAAAGGAATCTCCACTTCTGTTCAACCGTACAAACTCTCACGGTGCCAGGACACTGTTTGCACATCACATGTTTCCCAGCTTGCACAACTATTGTCATAACCCACCAAGCCCCGCTAAGAGGTCCTGCAACGTGATGTCTCCTGCTTGTAGCTGCACAGATGTTCCGAAGAGTAACAATTTGAAAGTCAGCTGCCTACTGGTTTAAGGTTAGCAGAGAATGGGGATAATGTCATAGAAGAGACAGAAATCTGCCCCTTCAGTTGCTGTATTCCCTTGGCATTGCCAGTGCCTACAGAAGAATGTATCACTTCCAAAGGAGGTATGAGATTCTTTTGCCTCTACAGCCTGTGCTGAGGGAATATGCATAGAACTCCTCTAAACTCTCAACTTTTCCTGGATCTGGTCAGAGCCTTCTCTTACAGGCTTCCCTATCAAGCATGTCATTCGGCTTTTCCAAGTCACCACTATTGACTGGATGCAACTGTAGTGGAATTGGAACGGTAGCTTACCTTTCTGCCTGCAGCTCACTGTGAAATGTGCTGATCGCCTGCAATTTGTTGATTGAGGTGGTTGTGAGCTGCAGAGACTGGTGCACAGACACAATAGGCCCTCCATCTTCTGAAATAGGCATTGACTAAATGCCTACCTGCTCCTCAAAGACAATTGTGATATCCTGGGGGGAGGGGGAAGCAAGCTGTGGTGAAAACTGCCCTGTGGGGAAAACCTGTAAGGAAAGAGAATCATGTTAGGTAATCCTGCAAAAATTTTAAGGTAGGAAGTTATAGGTCTGCATCTAGCTTTACTCATACTGCATTGAGAATGTTTGCTGCCTATCATTCTACCATCAACTTCTAGAGATCTTTCAAGTGATGGTTTATTTCCTGCACATGATGCTTATGCTGAAATTAATGACCATAATTGACTGTCACTACAGGACACATTTGCAACATTTTTAATGAAGGCTCATACCTCCTGTGATTGTCTTTATGTACCACACTGCAGCCTTAGTAAAGTGTTCTTCAAGCCTTTACCAAGTGTTCCCTGAGCCAGCAATATGTATTAGAAGCATCCTTAGGTATTGCTGCCTGTAATCATTGTGTAACAATGATATCTTAATATACATGTAATGGTTGTTAGGGCATTTGGGGGTTAAGACATAAAGCAAATATTGACTTCAGCAACCAACCTTCAGATCTGAATATGCATTGAAAATTAAATCTAAACTGCAACTCTGAACAATGGGTCCGTAAGAACCTTGAACCAAGCTAATTGGAAGTCACCTCAATTAGTGGAAGACCAGACAAAAACTGAATTAAATTCAGTATTTGTTTGTCTCTAGTATGGGTTTGAAGGAAGGAGGGTTATAAAGGTGGTGTGTAGTTCAAAGAAAGCATTGTAAATATGGATTTGTTTGAATTATCCTGAATTTTTATTTGATCTTTAGCACATAAAATCTCTCTCCCTACCCCTCCCCCAAATGCTGTCAGTTTATTTGTGATATTTTGTTGAATAAAGAGACTGCTTCTTGTCTACCAGTACTTCTCTCCAGTGACTTCATTCACGCAACAACAGTGGTATCCATAATGAATATATTTATGTTGGATTATACGCATGTAAAAATATGTATAAGATTTGGAAAACCCAACAATGTGAAACAATTACCTTGACACATGTAATTGTTCTTGTCTGCAAAGGAAATAGTGTTCTCTGGATTTTGAAATATTGCAATGAATAAATATGTGACTCTGCCAGGGTGTCTGCTGGCACAAGTGCAGTTGATTTATATATGTATATGTATTGGTCCATTGTTTCCTTCTGACTAATAGTTCCCCCCCCCCCCCCCACTGAGGGCAGAGGTTTGATAAAGCCTGCCTGTAAGCCTCTTTTACAGGGGTGTCCTTCCCATCTGTATCAAAGCAGAGAACCGTACACTGATAGAGAATGCAATAGAGTCAGCCTCCCTGATGCCTGGACTTCGGCCCATCTATTCCAGCAGCATCAATCTGTTCCCCCAATGTGCAGCCAGCTGACAATCTTTGCCCAAAATAGGAAGCAACTGTTAAATGTTACTGAGTAGACAAGAAATTATGGACTTTGTGGATGATAACGTGGGTCAGTTATGGATTGGATGTGCAGGTGCAATGTTTTCAGACAGAATGGGAGAAGGACAAGGTACTGGAGTGGTGAACTCTGGGTGCGAGATTCAGCTTGTGTGCGCAAATGAGAATTAAAGAGTCTTTCAGCATGCTTCAGTCCAACAAGTCCATGCTGACCATCACGTGCGCATTTACATTAATGCCCAAAATCTTTATGCAGATTCTACCACTCCAATACACATTAGGGTCAATTTACAGTCACCAATTCACCTACCAACGCACACAACATTGGAATATGGCAAGTAACCAGAGCACCTGGTGGGGAACTTACAATGTGCAAACTCCCCAGAGGCAGCAGTGGATGTCAGGGCTAAACCTACGTCACTGAGCTGTGAGACAGCAGCTACAGCAGTTATGCTGCTACGCAACTCCAAAGAGAGAAATCATGAGGAGGACAGAAAGGAGAGTGGGGAACATGCGGAAATTCTTGGGTAATGGGGTTGGTGGTGGGGACAGGAGAGTCACAGAGTTTCTCAACGCAAGTTTGAGAACTGATATACCATAGTGAATTATGAACTTTTCAACATTTAGTGCCTCCTGAGCAATTCAACACCCTGAATAACCAGTGTCAACCCCAACCTTCTGAATAGCCAGCTCCAGGATGCACAACCAACCAGCAAGGAATCCACCTTCCCCCACCTCCCCCCCCCCCCACCCATTCGGCTGAGAGCTCACAACCATTTGATTTGTGTCCTGTGACCACTATGTGGCTCATGAACTGGAAGGGTTGCTTTTGTTGGAATTGCCAGAACTGTTCAGAGAATATTTCCTCTAATCTTACAAGCTGGAGCAAGTTTAGTAACAAAGAAATAATGGTGCAGTTAGAAGTGCAAGAAAGGCATGAAGAAAAGGAAAAGGGTGGAGAGAGATACATAACAGCAGAGATGGGAAGAGAGAGGAAAGTCACAGTGGGGGAGAAAGTGAAGGACTGGGAGATAGGAGAAAGATGAGAGGGAAAGGCAGAGTCACGGGTACAATAGCAGGGAAAGGACAAAGAAATAAACATGGTGACACAGGTTAGAAGGAAATGAAGAAAACTGCAGAGGAGGAAGAGAAGATGGCAGCGCGACGCAGGGCGCACGGCCACTTCAGTGGTGATGTCTGTTATTTGTCAAGTGGGGGACCGTGCACAATTCTGATTTGATGGAGACAGATGTGAAAGTACGGAGGAACATCTGGAGAAACTTCTGAAATGCCCGCTTCACTGCCGCTGTTACTGTGTGGTCCAGAATCTCTGGAGGAGAAGGCCCCGAGTCCTCGGCTTTGTTTGTTTCGGTGGCTGGGCGAGGTCAAAGGCACTCAGCAGAGGATGGCGCTCGGGAGGCTGTATCGGAGGGGCTGGTTGGAGGCTCAAAGTTTTCGGACAGACGGACTCAGTGTCAGCTGTGGTCGGGTGTTTCCAATGTATCGGCAGTTGTCGGTGCCTGGAGGTTTATGGCAGGGAGTTTCTCCCTTTGCCACGTGCTATCGGGGACTTGGAATTCAATCAACTTGGGACTTTGAGACTTTTTTTTTTAACCATGCCCATGGTCTGTTCTTTATCAAATTATGGTATTGTTTTGCACTGCTGTAACTATATATTATAATTATGTGGTTCTGTCAGTGTTAGTCTTTGGTTTGTCCTGTTGTTCTGTAGTATCACTCTGGAGGAAAATTGTATTATTTCTTAATGCATGCATGCATTTCTAAATGACAATAAATGAGGACTGAGTGTTCTTATAATCTAAATGCAAAGCAGCAGATACAGGGAGGGAGATTAAAGCACGTGAGAAAGGGAAATTGACACAGTGAGCCAGGGATCAAAGCGTGTGCATGTATTTGTGTTTGCTTTTGTGAAAGTGAATATCTTGGCAGAGTTTAAAATCTAAATTAAGATGAGGGCAAAGGTTGGAGATGTAATAAGGAAGTCTTAATTCCTGACATCACAGCTTGACAGATCTCACAATATATTTGTGGTAATGGTCTATTCTGCAAGAGATAGTACTTCTGATTAAGATTTTGGCAGTAACATTTCATCAGTAGCCATAACACGTCTCCAGTTTAGTGATTATATTTTTTAAAGAATGAGCCAATCAACGCATATTTTTTGACAATATACCTTTCAATTCTCTCCCCTTCCCTTCTCCCGTTGACTCACTGAGAGGACAGCTGATTATTTGAACAAGAAAAAAACAAGCTAACTAAGATCATGCTAATAGCATTTCTACTGCATCCCTACTCACACAGGAGACATCTCCCTAGTGGCAAACAAAGAGTCTCCGGAATATTTTATCCAGAATGTGTTTGCATTATGTACACAAAAAGCACAAAGATCATACAGTATGATTTTTTAAAGTGTTATCAATTCAAATTACATTTGTCATATTCAGTAATGTTACCTGCTGTCTTTAATGATGAAAATTGGTTAAAAGAATAACCAAGTTATTTGCTCTGTTTTGTGCACTAGACTTTAGCATAAAGTCAGTCTGATACTTGCTTCCTTCGAGATCTTGTTCCATGCCTGTTTTGCTGATATAGATACACTGCCTTCCAACCATGTTACATTTGTCTGCTGTGGGTGCCATCCTCACTGTATCTCCTTTGTGATGGCAGGTCTGTAGTACTCCTGTGGTAGTTGCATGCCGTCCTTTTTTGTCATCTTCCAGTTATCTTCCTGCAACATCCCACAATTCTGTTTCCCCTGTTCTGTGAACTTGATGATATATTTTTGGTCCAGCATGATGAATTCCATTTCATAACTCCTTGGATTCACCAACTTCACAGAACATCTCCCAGACAGCTCCAGCGTTATCTTAGCAGACAACTCGTTGGTTTTAACTTCACATGCTTGAAATTGATGGCTTACTCTGAGAAGACATTACAGAGTCTCCTGTGTCACGTTGAAATGCCATCAGGTGCCCTTGTATTAACTTTGGCGTGGGTATATTTAGTTGATATGCTTATCACATAATTGACACTGTCTGTACCAGCTATACTAGGATCAAATGGTATTTTGGATCTGCCCTCCATTACTTTTATCCTCTACTTCATTGTGCATCATTTGTGGGAGTGATTTTGCAATCCGTCTCATACCCATCCGTCCGTCCCATTATGCAGGAGGTTTCCTTTTCAGCCACTCACTTTATCCTCCACATAACTCGCAGAATTCTGCCACCTTGCACTGCCCTGTTTTTTCTCTCCCTCTTCATCACGTTCTTTATTCTACTGGCTGTTCAATGTTTTTGGTCTGGCTTTGGGCAGCTCAGCTGCTTCGTAATGACCTTGTGCACTTCATTAGAGTTCAGTCCGCCTCACACAGCAGCTGCTCCCTCAGGCCAGGCACAAGGATTCCACAAATAATCTCATGAGCGTGTTCTTCAAATCTTCAAAACTGCAGTCATCTATCAACAATCTAATTTCTGGTAAGAAAATATCAAAGGATTCTCCCTGCTCCTGATTGGATGCAAAGAACTGGTTGCAGGCAGTGTTAATTTAATGCAATCTCCAGGGTCCTACTTGAGAGCTTTATGGAGTGGTATGATTCTCTGATCTCATGGCCATTTAGATACCACAACATCTTATCTTTAGTCTCTTCTGGTTTACCCACTATTGCCTTGATTGGATTGGCTGCTGCCTGGAAATCCCACACTGTGGGCCTCTCTACAACGTCAATGACATACTCTCTCAAATCAATCACACAGCTTGCTATCTCTCAGCAACCAACCCCCTGTTACCTCACTCAGGAAAGATTGTTCTGAGAATGGTATTCCTCTCCAGGCATGACATCTGATCAACCAGCACTTCAGACACTATACGCCAAGCATCTTTCTTTTGTTCCTTCATGAAGATACAGGAGGATATACAGTTAATGGAACTAGCAAAGATAGTTTATCAATGGAAGAACTTACTCTGTGCAAAACAGCTTTTCTATCTCTACTGACATCTTTTATAAACCTTACAATTCCAACAGCTACCTCGACTATACCTCTTCCCACCCTGTCTCCTGTGAAGATGTTATTTCCTTTTCTCAGTTCTTTCATCTCCGCCACACCTGTTTCCAGGATGAGGCTTTCCTTTCCAGGACATCAGAGATATCCTCCTCCTTCAAAGAATGGGGGTTCCCTTCCTCCACCGCTGAAGTTGCCCTCACTAACATCTCCTCCATTTCCCAACATCCGCGCTCATCCCATCTTCTTGCCACCTTAACAGGAATAGAGTTCCTCTTTTCCTCACCATGAGCCTCTGCATCCAACACATCATTCTCCGCAACCTCCACATCTTCAATGGGATCCTATCGCTAAACTCATCTTTACCTCCCCTCTCCGGTTTCGGCGGGGATCGCTCCCTTTGTGATCCCCTTGTCCATTTGTCCTTCCCCACTAATCTCCCTCCTGACACATATCACTGCAAATGACAGAAATGCTACACCTGCCCAATCACCTCCTCCCTCACCTCCATTCAGAGCCCCAAGCAGTCCTTCTAGCTGAGACAGCAATTCACCTGCAAATCTCTTGGGATTTTTACCGTATTGAGTGCTCCCAATGCAGCCTCCTCTACATTGATGAAACCCGATACAAATCAGGGGACCACTTTGTCGAACACCTTCATTCCATCCACAATAAGTGGAGATTCCCAGCCAACCATTTTAATTCCAATCCCCAATCCCATTCCGACATGTCTGCCCATGACCTCCTCCTCTGGCACGATGAGGCCACTCTCAGGGTGGAGGAGCATCACCTCCTATTCCTTCGAGGTAGCCTCCAACCCGAAGGCATGAACATCAAATTCTCTTGGTAATTTTTTCCCTCCCCCTTCCCTCTTCTATTCCCTTCTCTGGCCTCTTTCCTCTTCTCCTCTCCTGCTCCGTGTCTCTCCACCTTCCCTTTCTCCCATATTCCATTCTCTTCTCCTATCAGATTTCTTCTTCTCCAGCCCTTTGCCCTACTGCCTCTCATCTTCTTACGATATTCCCCCCCCCCAACTCCACCCACCTGGCTTCACTTACCACCTTTAAGCTTGTCTTCCTTCTCCTCCCCCCACCCTTTTATTCTGGCGCCTTCCTCCTTCCTTTCCAGTCCTGATAAAGACTTTCAGCCTAAAATGAAGACTCTTTATTAATTCCCATAGATACTCCCTGAGTTCCTCTAGCATTCTGAGTGTGTTGTCTGTTGTGTGCCTACTCTTACACAGGTAACCTCTTCTCAGAGATGAACAAAGGCTCTGGAATATTCTGCCCTAAACATTGTTACAATATAGACACAGTTGGTCATCTGGCCGAATGGTTAAAGTGGTATTGACCAATATCAAGCAACACACATCAAAGTTGCTGGTGAACGCAGCAGGCCAGGCAGCATCTCTAGGAGGAGGTACAGTCAACGTTTCAGGCCAAGACCTTTTGTCAGGACTAACTGAAGGAAGAGCTAGTAAGAGATTTGAAAGTGGGGGGGGGGGGGGGGGAGAGGGGGAGATCCGAAATGATAGAAGAAGACAGGAGGGGGAGGGATGGAGCCAAGAGCTGGACAGTTGATTGGCAAAAGGGATATGAGACGATCATGGGACAGGGGGCCCAGGGAGAAGGAAAAGGGGGAGGAGGGGGAAACCCAGAGGATGGGCAAGAGGTACAGTCAGAGGGACAGAGGGAGAAAAAGGAGAGAGAGAGAAAGAATGTGTGTATATAAATAAATAACGGATGGAGTACGAGGGGGAGGTGGGGCATTAGTGGAAGTTAGAGAAGTCAATGTTCATGCCATCAGGTTGGAGGCTACCCAGACGGAATATAAGGTGTTGTTCCTCCAACCTGAGTGTGGCTTCATCTTTACAGTAGAGGAGGCCGTGGATAGACATGTCAGAATGGGAATGGGATGTGGAATTAAAATGTATGGCTACTGAGAGATCCTGCTTTCTCTGGCGGACAGAGCGTAGGTGTTCAGCAAAATGATCTCCCAGTCTGCGTTGGGTCTCGCCAATATATAGAAGGCCACATCGGGAGCACCGGACGCAGTATATCACCCCAGCCGACTCACAGGTGAAGTGTCGCCTCACCTGGAAGGACTGTCTGGGGCCCTGAATGGTGGTAAGGGAGGAAGTCTCCCGTCTTCAACCCTCCTCCTCTTCATGGACACCCCATTCTGGTCTTCTGCCTGCTCTGGATCTCTTTATTGCTAACTGCCGACGGGATATCAACCGTCTCGACTTCCCTGCACCTTGTTCCCATTCCAACCTTACTCCTTCGGAACGCTCTGCTCTCCACTCCCTCCGCACTAATCCTAAACTTACTATTAAACCCGCCAATAAGGGGGGTGCTGTTGTAGTCTGGCATACTGACCTCTACCTTGCCGAGGCACAGCGACAACTCGCAGATACCTCCTCTTATTTACCCCTCGATCGTGACCCCACTAAGGAGCACCAGGCCATTGTCTCCCACACCATCACCGACTTTATCCACTCAGGGGATCTCCCATCCACTGCTACCAACCTTATAGTTCCCACACCTCGCACTTCCCGTTTCTACCTCCTACCCAAGATCCAAAAACCTGCCTGTCCTGGCAGACCTATTGTCTCAGCTTGCTCATGCCCCACCGAACTCGTTTCTGCATACCTTGACATGGTTTTATCCCCCCTTGTTCAATCCCTTCCTACCTATGTTCGTGACACTTCTCACGCTCTTAAACTTTTCGATGATTTTAAGTTCCCTGGCCCCCACCGCTTTATTTTCACCATGGATGTCCAGTCTTTATATACTTCCATCCCCCATCAGGAAGGTCTCAAAGCTCTCCACTTCTTTTTGGATTCCAGACCTAATCAGTTCCCTTCTACCACCACTCTGCTCCGCCTAGCGGAATTAGTCCTTACTCTTAATAATTTCTCCTTTGGCTCCTCCCACTTCCTCCAAACTAAAGGTGTAGCTATGGACATCCGTATGGGTCCTAGCTATGCCTGTCTTTTTGTTGGCTTTGTGGAACAATGTGTTCCAAACCTATTCTGGTATCTGTCCCCCACTTTTCCTTTGCTACATCGACGACTGCATTGGCGCTGCTTCCTGCACGCATGCTGAGCTCGTTGACTTCATTAACTTCGCTTCCAACTTTCACCCTGCCCTCAAGTTTACCTGGTCCATTTCCAACACCTCCCTCCCCTTTCTAGATCTTTCTGTCTCTATCTCTGGAGACAGCTTATCTACTGATGTCTACTATAAGCCTACTGACTCTCACAGCTATCTGGACTAGTCCTCTTCTCACCCTGTCTCTTGCAAAAATGCCATCCCCTTCTCGCAATTCCTCTGTCTCCACCACATCTGCTCTCAGGATGAGGCTTTCAATTCCAGGACGAGGGAGATGTACTCCTTTTTTAAAGAAAGGGGCTTCCCTTCCTCCACCATCAACTCTGCTCTCAAACACATCTCCCCCATTTCACACACATCTGCTCTCACTCCATCCTCCCGTTACCCCACTAGGAATAGGGTTCCCCTGGTCCTCACCTACCACCCCACCAACCTCCACGACCAACATATTATTCTCCGTAACTTCCGCCACCTCCAACGGGATCCCACCACTAAGCACATCTTTCCCTCCCTCCCTCTCTCTGCATTCCGCAGGGATCGCTCCCTATGCGACTCCCTTGTCCATTCGTTCCCTCCCCCCATCCCTCCCCACTGATCTCCCTCCTGGCACTTATCCTTGTAAGCAGAACAAGTGCTACACATGCCCTTACACTTCCTCCCTTACCACCATTCAGGGCCCCAGACAGTCCTTCCAGGTGAGGCGACACTTCACCTGTGAGTCGGCTGAGGTGATATACTGCGTCCGGTGCTCCCGATGTGGCCTTCTATATATTGGTGAGACCGGACGCAGACTGGGAGATCGTTTTGCTGAACACCTATGCTCTGTCCGCCAGAGAAAGCAGGATCTCCCAGTGGTCACACATTTTAATTCCACATCCCATTCCCATTCTGATATGTCTATCCACGGCCTCCTCTACTGTCAAGATGAAGCCACACTCTGGTTGGAGGAACAACACCTTATATTCCGTCTGGGTAGCCTCCAACCTGATGGCATGAACATTGACTTCTCTAACTTCCACTAATGCCCCACCTCCCCCTCATACCCCATTCGTTATTTATTTATATACACACATTCTTTCTCTCTCTCTCCTTTTTCTCCCTCTGTCCCTCTGACTATACCCCTTGCCCATCCTCTGGGTTTTCCCCCCTCCCCCTTTTCCTTCTCCCTGGGCCTCCTGTTCCATGATCCTCTCATATCCCTTTTGCCAATCACCTGTCCAGCTCTTGGCTCCATTCCTCCCCTTCCTGTCTTCTCCTGTCATTTTGGATCTCCCCCTCCCCCTCCCCCTCCCCCTCCCACTTTCAAATCCCTTACTAGCTCTTCCTTCAGTTAGTCCTGACGAAGGGTCTCGGCCCGAAACGTCGACTGTACCTCTTCCTAGAGATGCTGCCTGGCCTGCTGCGTTCACCAGCAACTTTGATGTGTGTTACTTGAATTTCCAGCATCTGCAGAGATCCTCGTGTTTACATTGACCAATATCACATTGTTTTACACTCCCTGGTGGAACCATACAATTCTTGGCCACACCCTTACTGAGCAGCAGGATTGGCAACAGAGCAGAATACTGTGACATCATGATTATGGTGGTCCAGCAGCGGGTGGGTGAGGGGCTGGGATGTTGGTAGGGAGAGAGGAACTAGATAAAGAGGTCTACAAAAAGTGAACAGCAGCTTTGAATAGGAAGGAATGAAAGAATGAGAAAAGGCGTATTCCTTTATCACATCATTTAATCACTTATCCTCCCTCTACAAACATCAGTAGGGAATTCATATATATTCAAAATGGTAAGTGGTTAGCTCGATACATTTTCATAGTGACCAATACCTGGAAATCTATTAGTTTAACCAGCCAATTTCAGACATTTTGCACAAGGCAATGGTCTACAAGATGGAACAGGAGTTATTGTTAGAGTGGTTTGAAATGGGCAATACCAGACTACTGAACTTTATTAAATCCATTCAATTCCCTACCTCTGACAGTGACTACATCGAGTGCAGCTAGTCTGATATTACCCATTCATACCACTCTGACATTGACTCCAAAGTGCTTCATTGAATATACAGTGCTTTGGAACATGGGGAGATGGAAAGTTACATAGAAATGCAAGTCTCTCTTGCTCTTCATTAATATCAACAAAGAGACATCAATTGGGCAAGAAATGTCCACTGTGGTAGGATCTGCTTTGGTAAGTCTAAAAAGATTTTTGTAGTCAGCCAATCAATCTGAAATGTAAATCTAGCTTTGTTAATTAAAAGCCTCATTGGCACAAGAAGAGCAGATGTCTTGCATGGTGAGAGTCCTTAATGATAGATGCCGCCTTCTTAATGAAAATAAAGAGTTTATTTTTGTTCATATCCTATTTTCTAACAATTTGTTTTACTATTATGAAGTCTCCAAGATTTAAGATTCAAGTATATTTATTATAAAAGAATGTATAAACCTTGAGATTTGCTTACTCACAGGTAGCCATAAAGCAAGAAACCTGAAAGAACCCGATGAAAGAAAAAAGAATAGAAATAAAAAAGCAACACTTGACAAGCAAAAGAAAGAAAACAAAATACAAGTTCATGCAAACAATTGAAGTGAACAACAGCATTCCAAACCAGAAATAAGTCCTCAGATCCCAACCCCAGAGCAGCCCAAAGTAGGCCCAAAGCCTCACTTATCAGTTCATCATATTGGGCCTAGACCACGCTGTCCAGTGACTCACTCCCAACCCAGATTTTGTCGCACAGCCTAAAGCCACTCTCAAGCATTTTAAATCAGCTCAGCGCTCAGAGCAATCCAACCTCACTCCCGGGCTATGTTTATCATGCTAGTGAGAAATCAAAGTTATTTTTACCACTTTTGCAAATTCAGTTTAGTCTTCTGTTCCATTTTGCAGTGTGCAAAGCTGCCACCCTCTCTCAGACTGACAGCCATTGACTCTGGGCTGCAGTAATACCAGTAAGCAGAATGTGATATTCTGCATCCCATCCTTGCAGGCAATAATTTGACCTAGGGATGTTCTGCTTTGTGACATTCCATTGACTGAATCGCATTGCAGTCAGGAATGGTTGACTGATCTCCTTTTGTATGCTTGTATGGTTCTACAATTACATTGGAAAGATGATTATTGATTGTGGCTGGGAGCTGGGACCTGCTGTACAAGCCCCTGCAGTTTTACTAATAAGTTAAATAAATGCACTATTCACAGAGATTTCTCAGCTGTTCTCCAACATACCCCATGAATAAATATACTAAAAGTAGAATTATAAGGGTATTTATCATCATACACAGACACACAAACGCATGCAAACATCATAATTAAGCATGGTTTTATTAACTATTTTGAATTTAAAGATGTGCAATCAATGAAGCAAGCTTTTCCTGAGCCCAAAAACAATTTGAATTCGAGAGTTTTCATACTGGTTTGATGAGGTTAATTTCTACATGTTTCATAGTACACATGTTGCATTTCACAATTTTTATGAAATAGAATTTGGATAGAAAATACATCATTCTGGAATAAAAAAATAAATTCCCTTCTGTACAACTGTGCAGATGTAAAGTCTGAAATAGAATTAGTAGGATTCTGGATCTCCTTAGTGACATGTTCCCCTTTTTAATTCCAGCAAATTTCTTCATTGAGACTGAAATACTTGTGTCAAGCAAATGAGGGAGAGTTTCAGAGCAAACCAAAACTATCTTTTCTGCAATACTGCTGGAACTGGTAACCCAGTCCCTCTGATCTGATGGAATGTGGGTGGAGGTGAAGCCAGAAGACAGTTATGGAACTAAAACCCAGATCTAATTTCTCCTAAAGGACGACTCCACCCTACTGATAATTGTCGTTAAGCTGGGAGGTCATAGGCTACATTCGGAACTCATTGTCTGTGCTCAACTGAGCAGAGCTGCTGGTGTCAGAAATTCCAGGTATCTTGTCTGAATTTTTCAGATTAGCGTGGTGCCATTTTTTCCATTCTTCTTCAAAGGTCTGTGAAGAGAATTACCTTGCATCACTTCCCGTGACACCAACATTAGATGGAGTACATCCTTTGTAGAAACAAGAAGTAGAACCTGATATCGCTCCTTGTCAAACGACACACAATCCAGGGAAGGGGGAAGGTCATCACACTTATATCCTGCAGTGTTAATATTGCAAACAAAATGAAAGTGTTTGTAGGACAAACACATTCTTACAAAGTCCAGCTTCACATTATGCAAAGAAAAGCATTGCTGGATTGTGTTTTCTGGGTCTTTCAGATGGTGGTGAGAGATCAAATTTATGCTTTGCCCTTGGGCTTCATAATATGCTCCTAAACACGACTAGAATAAGAATTGGTAACTTGCATCAACCTTTGTGATCTCCTGCTTTAAAAAGTCTTACAGCTTATGGCTAAAACTATGTAACCTACTAACTACACCAAATTGTACTGGATTCAGCCTATGCATTAGTCTGTATGTAATGCACTTCTATTAGTAGTTGATATCCTGGGGAAGAGTCTAAGACCTTTGCTTAGAATTTAAGCAATGATGTTAATTTTCCAGGCTGGATTTTCAAAGTTAAGGAATTTTTGTTAGAAACATGATAACTTGTTCAGCAGTTTCAAAGTGTTCAAGTCCTAATAGTTACCAATAACTGTGTAGGCACTGAAGGTGTTTATAAATAATATTAGCTGTAAGAATTCTGATTAATATTGGTAAAATTAGGTAGGTGTTACTGCCCTTTAGTGGCTGTGATGAAATAGTTGCTGTAATAACTGGGCACGCACACATTTATTGATCTAAGTTTATCATGAGTTAGATAAAAATTATACCAAGTTTGTGCAACAATAAAAGTTTATTTCTTTTTTCAATATGCTGCCTTTTGTGCTTGAAGCCATTCTGAAAAGTCGCCAGTGAGATTTATGCTAAGTGTCAAACATTGGTCCATAGATAGCCCTCTTCCTCTGAGTCCGAGGATTGAGCATTGAGATCCTACTCGAGACTGAAGCTTTAATCAACTGCCAATCCACTTGAAGGAATGCTGTACTGTCAAAGCTGGCGCAAACTAAATTCCATTCTGCTATACCAACAAGACATCAAACAAGTTTGTGTATTCTACCCCATATTCTACTCCTTGTACACTCATGACAGTGGGGTCAGAATCTGCTATAATTCCATTGGCAAGTTCATAGGTGATACCACTGTAGTGAGCCATATCTCAAATAACTATGAGTTGGAGTACAGAAAGAAGATAGAGAGCTTAGTAAATGGTGTCATGACCCCAGTGTCAGCAAAACAAAAGAGCTGATCATTGACTTAATGAAGGGAAGCAGTGCATAAGCTCCAGTCTACATCAATGGAGCTGAAATTGAGAGGATTGACAGCTTCACATTCCTAGGTGTGAAGATCACCAACGGCCAGTCCTGGTCTAACCAAATAAATGACAAAGCCAAGAAAGTTCATCAATGCCTCTGTTTCCTCAGAGGCTAAAGAAAATTGGCACGTCGCCATCAACTCTTAACAATTTATACCAATGCATCGTAGAAAGCATCCAACCTGAATGGATCATGGCTTGGTAGGGCAACTGCTCTGCCCGTGACAGCAAAAAACTGCGGAGAGCTATCTAGACAGCCATGATCCCCTCTCTAGATTTGTCTGTACTTATCACTGCCTCAGTAAAGCAACAAAAGACTCCACCCACTCTGAACATTCTCTCTTGTCTCCTCTCCCATCAGATTGAAGATGCAAAAGCCTTAAAGAATGTACCACCAGGCGCAAGTTTCTATCCCGCTTTTATAAGACTATTGAATGGTTCACTAGTACAAGGTAGAATCCTGGCCTCACAATCCACCTTATTTTGATCTCACACCTTACTGTCCACCCGCAATGCACTTTGTAGCTTACATCTTATTCTTCATTCTTATGTTTCATCTTGTGCTACCTCAGTGCACTGTGCAATGGTTTGATCTGCATGGACAGTATGCAAAATGAACTTTTCATTGTATCTCGGTACATGTGACAATAATAAACCAATTCCAATTTCAGTTACAAGTATTACCCTGAAAACAGTCAGGAAGTTCTTAGCAGTGACCCAACCAATACTTAATCCTCAATAACATTACAAAAACAGATTATCTGGTCAATATGACATAGTTTGCAGGAGATCATTGGAGAGAACAGGTCATGGCACCTCCTGCGTTACAATGCTGACTACATAACAAAAGTATCAAAGGGTGGTACTGAGACCACCAATGCCTCTTTTAGAAACCCATCTGTATTCTTCAGACAGAGAACCCATAATTAGGCACACAGGGAAAGGACAGCCCAATTTCCAATTAATTTGTGTTTAATCAGGGGAAATATTTACCTCATGACGTTAGTTCAGGCCTCAAAACAGGAATCACTGCCAAGGAAGTGGGAGAGATAGAGACTCAGGAATTGGGCATGTTGTGACTACTTATAATAAATGACATGAGAAACTACAATATCTACGTATAAAGAAGAAGGGAATAGTTTGCACACTTTGTACACATGATAAGATGCAAGTAGCTGATAAAACAGGAAGTTTTAAGCTTTTGTTTAAAGTGTTTGAACATCAAGGCATGTAACTACTTTATAAAGGTGTTCAAGATTGTATGAAAGCCTGAGAAATATCTTATACCATGCTCCAAATCTTACAATTCTGTGGAATCAAATGTAGAAGCATAATGCTGTCCTGATGGTTCAATGAGTGTGAAATAATAGATGCATTTCTATACAGCTTCCTCACATTCAAGATGTCTTTTCGCAATTTCCCACGATCTAGATTTATAGTTAATGTCTGTCAAATTCTAATTGAATGTGAATTGGTTCAGTGAATTTCTGTATGATTCATTTTTGGGATTTGGGCATTTACTACCTGAGCTTAAATAACCTTGAGGACATGCAGTTCTTTTTGGCAAAGCTACTGCTGCAATTCTGCTGGGTGGGAATTCCTCAGATGTGAAACCACTGAGCATGAAAAAATAGTGACACCTTTCAAAATGAGGGTAGTGTGAGACTTTGGTGCTTCATGGATTTGCAGGGCTTTACCTAGGTGAGGAACTACACAGATAAAATACACAGGAGGCATAATGCCCTGCTGGTGAAATGGATGTTTTGGGTGATGGATGGGGTATTGAGCCAAGCTGGTTGCTTCGTCATGGATGATGGCATTGAGTTTCTTGTGCAGTGTTAGAGTTGCACATGGGCTTGTGTATTCTCACATCCCCCTCCAGTCCCCCTCACTTGGAATCACCTATCACCTGCCAACTTGCTCTTCTCTTTCTCCTCCCTACCTTCTTACTATGGCTTCTGCCCCCTTCCTGTCCTGTCCTGATGGAGGGTCTCAGTGAGAGATGTTTATTTCCCTCCAAGATGTTGCCTGATCTGCTGAGCTCCTGCAGCAATTTGTGTGTGTTGTACATTCCACCACTCCTAACTCGTGCACTCTATATAGTGGAAAGGCTTCCAGGTATCAGAAGTGCCACTTACCATAGGATACCCAACTTCTGACCTGCTCTTGTAGCCATGGTATTATCCATAGCATAGTAACCATGGCTGACCTAGCTGAGTGTCTGTGCGATGGTGACCAGCCCCTGCCCCAGAAATGGATCGCAGGAGACTTCCTGTCATTGAATGTCAAGGTTAGGTGGTTTGACTCTCCTGTTGTTCCCAAATGGAATTCCACATTGTTTCATCAGCAAACATCCTAATTTGACCTTATAATATAAAGATGAAGTTGCTGAAGATGGTTGCACTTAAGCGCTGCCCTGAGAAACTCCTGAGGAAAAGTTTTTGTTTGGGATGGTTAACCTCCAAGAATCACTATCAACTTTCTTTGTGCAAGATGTGCTTCTTGATGCCAAACTCAGCCAAGTGCTGCCTTGATGCTTTATCTCTGGAATTCAGCTCTTTGATCCATGCTCCAAGTAAGGCTACAATGAGGTGCCAAGTGGATCTGGCATCATTTGATGAGTAAATGGCATTTGATCCCACCGCCAACATTCTCTAACACTTTTCTGATGATCAAGAGTAGAATGATAGGAAGGTAACTAGCTGGATTGCATGTGTCCTGTTTTTCATGGGACTGATACGAATTTAACATATGCAAGTCCTTATCAATATCCCAAATCTACCAAGTTTACCCTTAGTGCCTTCCTCCAAGTTACAAGTAATTCGTGAGAATTTAAAGACTTAGCTCTCATTGTATAACATACCCCTTGTTTTACATGCCAAACAAATAAAAACTTGTCTACACCTCTTTGATCAAACTTGCGTTCACATCTCCTTATGAGGTCTGGAGACAGATTTTGTTTGATCCCTCTTTTTAGGAGCAGCTTGGATGATTTAGTACATTAAAGACTTTATATAAACGCAAACTGTTGTTGTTGAGATGTTGAGGTGACTTAAGACAGGCTATATTACTCTGATATTATAGTCAAAGGAGCAACGGGTGGATATTTTATTTTTTTTATAAAAACTGAAACACGTATATCTATCATTGGGCTCTTGGCATGGTTGCTTGAAGCTATTGAACAGATTAACTTTGTTCTCTTGTTTTGTATTAAAGTGGGTGTTCACATAAAATAAAAGCCCACGTTCTGGGAACAGTAATTGGATCAACATTTGTGTTAGCAGAACCACCATTGCCTTTGGTCTCTTTGTGTGTCATAACATTAAGCTCTAAGAGTATTGGGAAGTATATAATGCAAAGGCAAAGCATGCTGTAACACCAACATGCCAAAACAACACAAACAGAAGTTCCAGCACACTGTACTACGTTAACACACAACATGAGTCAGCAAAGGAACATGGGCGATAATGTATTAGACATCATGCTAAATATCAGTAAGCCAAGGAAACAAAATACTCACTGCCAAAAATGAAGTTCAGTCTTCAAATATGGTTATCCCATGAACTAAATTTACGGAATTCTTAAATGCATCCCAGAGGAAGCTGAGAGTATCTAAGTACTAACATACTTACAGCTTAAGAACCGACTTATTACAGTATCAACTAATCAGAAGTTTTGCCACTGCTACAATCTCATGATCATAAATCTACTCCTCAGCCTTTTTTTCTCCAGTCCTGCTGAATGATCTCAGCCCAAAACATTGACTGTACTGTTTCCCACAGATGCAGCCTGGCCTGCTGAGTTTCTCCAGCATTTTGTGATCATAAAAATTAATTTGCAGAAATTAACTCACATACAGAAATTAAATAGAAGAACTGAGAATCTACTTCAGTAACTTTGGTTGAAAGGTAAAAATTAGCCAGGGTATCAGGGAGAACTCCTGCGTAAGACTGCAATAGGAGAGGGTATTATGCTTCAACAGAATTTGTTTTATAAGGAATTCTCCTTTGTCCTTTATTGAGAATTATTTTCTCACTGATATGGAACTTCAAACATATTTGTAAATTACTTTTAGTTGCTTGCTGTTGAACTTTGTAATCTATAACATACATTGATGATGCAAAAGGCCCATAGTTAGACACATTAAATTAGTTCTATAGTCATAACCATTTTCTAGATAAATCAGTCATTACATTTTCTAAAGCAATTCCACTAATAGTAACTATGTCATTGTAAACAAGAATTGTAATGTTTGAAATTAAATTGTAGACCAGTTTCAATCAGGAAAAAAAAAGTAAATGACGCTCAATGCTTTGGTAGATAGTATTTGTTAAGAGCAAGGAAATTTTAGAATACACTGATCTATTTACCTGAAACAGTTCATTTCACTTCTTTATGTTTGATAAGAAACAACAGGAATGCATGGGAATGGGAATTTTGGGGATTAATAGCTTAAAAGCAGAAGAGTTAATTTCTAAGTCTCTAGTAGTGTTGATCTGAGGTACACAGTTAGAGCACTGATTGAAATCCCAATGAAGTGCTGGAGCATTCCAGGGTGAAATATGAGATGTACTGGGGAGTTCTTGCTCTTTCATTCTGAACCCAGATTCTACAAGTTGAAGTGGTGATATTTTTATGTTTCAATACAGTCCGCATTCGTTTATTGTAATGCCACAGGTCCATTTGTGTGTTTTGCACAGGGATGAGAAAGAAGCCATTAGAAAGGCCACACAATTAGATACGATCTGGACCAACGCGATCCAGACCAGAATACCATTACATACAAAGATTTCTCCATCCCTTCAGTAATTATCTTAAATGCCAATTAATTATCCAGACTACTTGAAATAATTTTTCTCACTCACCTTATCATAACCCATCCACTGTTGAATATGCCAATCCTTAAGAATCACAATACAAAGGATCCAATATAAAGATAAGATTTAGGATCCAATACAAAAATAACTATAGATTCAGGAATTCTGAAATAAAATAGAACATGCTGGAACTTGTTACTTGTTACATACACCTGTTAGGGTGCAATCTCCAGATAACTTATAAGGTAACCGTAACCTTCAGCCAGGAGCAGATGTCATCAGGTGGTTCCCAACCTTCACTGAGTGTTTCGACCCTTAACCACGACACTCTCCAGTTAGTGGGCCGGCAGTGGTGGCCAAATCACCGCCCATCTGCTCCTGGCTTCCAGCTCCCCTCCTCTCGCCTACTCCAAATCCAACAAGAGGCTCATTCTGCCTCTTCCCCCATCCTACGAGCTGCTTGTTTTTTGCTTCTTTCGTCCAGGCCCAGATCTGACAACAACTGCCATGCTGATTTGGCTGGGAAACCTCTGCAGCCGATCTCCACAGGGAACAACCATGCCTGCCATCGCACTAAGGGCTGGTACTTCAAGGCCTTTCTCTTGTGGGCCTGTTCCCATCCCTCCTCCCATGACACAGTCAGCTCAACCAGAATTATTTTCTTCTCTTCAGTTGACCACAGTACAATGTCTGGGCGTAGGGTTGTGCGCACCACATCCGGGAAATGCAACCTCCTTCCCACATCGACCCTCATCTCCCAGGACCTGGCTGTTAGCAGCAGATTGGGACTTGGTTGTTTGGTTACGAAAGGCCTAGCTCCCTCTTTGATGAAGGTGATGGCCTTCCTCAGATCTGTGCCAGCCGTCCTCTTCTTGCATCTCTCCCGCTCTAGTGTGTCAGCAACAGCCAGAAGCACCTTATCATGGCGCCACCTATACCGTCCTTGAGTTAGAGCTGTTTTACACCCGGACAGTATATGAGCCAGTGTCCCCTTTTGACCACAGAGCTTACAGTTTGGGTCCTCTCTCATCCCCCATGTGTACAGAGGTAATGGTGAAGGAAGGGTGTCATACACGGATCGCAAGAGGAAGGAAATACAGAAGGGCTCCAGTCTCCATAACTCTGCCCATGAGATCTTGCGCTTAGGCAGATCCCATTTTGTCCAGGCACCCTGGGACCCTTGTTCCACTGCCTTTGAAATCCGCTTCTCTTCCTCACGGATCCGTATTTCTGCCTGTATCATGTCTCGCCTGTTCCTTATGTTTGCGTTTCCCCACTTCTGGAAGTGAACTGAGCTGAGGCCTTGCCGCCCAATGCAGGGTTTGCCGATGACATCTTGCAGCTTCAGAGAACACACTGCTAGCTCCACAGCTGCGTTGGCTGCCCATTTGCACCCAGGTCTGGTTGTAACGCCTACTTGCTTTACCAAGACATCATTGGAATCTCTCAAGCTTAATAAGGCTCTGCATTTTTCCACCTTGAATTCTTCCACGACAGATGACAGGGGAAGCTGCAGTTGCCCAGATCAAATATGGAGGCCCACTGAAGAAAAGCTTGGGGGAACTCCCAAACATCTCCGCAGGTGCTTGTTGGTTTCCCTCTCGATGCCATCTATGGCAATCATGGGTAGGGTTGCCAACTGTCCCGTATTAGCCGGGACATCCCGTATATTGGGCTAAATTGGTTTGTCCCATACAGGACCGCCCTTGTCCCGTATTTCCCCTGTTAAGGTAGAGCGTTCCTATGAAACCTTTCGTGCCGAAATGGCGTAAAGTGAAGAAGCAATTACCATTAATTTATATGGAAAAAATTTTTGAGCGTTCCCAGACCCAAAAACTAACCTACCAAATCATACCAAATAACACATAAAACCTAAAATAACACTAACATATAGTAAAAGCAGGAATGATATGATAAAATACACAGCCTATATAAAGTAGAAATAATGTATGTACAGTGTAGTTTCACTGAACAGAATCGGGAAGATTAAGCCAAAACCAATTTGTAGAAAAAAAAATCCGCACATACACACATGCGCACGTCATGTATGCATACGTCACACGTGCGCACACAGGTGCCCGCTGCGCAAGGCCTCATGGTCATGGTAGTCTTTCTCAGGGTAAACACAAGTATCCCATATTTGACTGCTACTTTTGTCCCTTATTTGGGAGTGAGAAAGCTGGCAAACCTAGTCATGGGGAACTCATAAAGTGTGAAGAGCCGGAGAAGCCTGGGCAGACTGCCGTATTGGTACAGCCAGGTCTTGAATTTACCAGGAAGTCTGGATTTGTCGATCTTCTTCAGCCAGTCATTTGTCTGCTTCACAGCAGTGGTAACATTGGCCCCATCTGTCAGTGACACATTAAACCACTTCCCCAAGCATTTTATTGGGTTACCTTCAATGGAAGGGATGACCTCACCCTGAACTTGGAAGCTAAACTTGCTAGTAACTTTGCCCTTTCTGATCACCATACACCTGGACTTCATGGCCTTGAAGGACATCCTTGCCCAAGTGGCTACATTACCCAGGGTTTCCAATACCCATCTTGTTTGGACATGTGACACAGTTGTTATAGTGATGCCATCCATGAACCCTCGTAGAACTGGCTGAACAACGCCTGACTCCAGTGTTGGGCCGCGGGTTACATCTTCTGCTGCTGATAATAGGAGGTTCATTCCCATAATAAATAGGATGGGGGAGATGGTGCACCCTGTTGGAATCCCCTTCTGGAGGTCCTGCCAACTAGCTGTGAAATGGGCTGATGTAAATCTGAGTTTGAGTCCTCCTAGGTAGCTGGTGATCATGTCTCGAATAGCCACTGGGATGTAGTAGTTGTCGAGTCCTTTTAGGATGAGGTCATGTGGAATAGACCCGTAGGCGTTCGTGTGGTCTAACCAGACAACTGTTAGGTCACCTTTTCTCTGCTTGGCCTCACGGATCAAATGGCTAATCATTGAGGTGTGTTCCAGACACCCCAAAAAGCCTGGAATACCGCCTTTCTGGATGGATGTGTTGATATAGAGGTTCTGCGTCATGTAAAAATTCAGCCTTCTTGCGAGCACAGAAAAGAAAACCTTACATTCCACATCTAGGAGAGAAATTGTCCTAAACTGGGCAATTGTGGAAGAATCCTCTTCCTTTGGAACAAAGCATCCCTCTGCCAATTTCCAACTTGATGGAATAGTACCTTTGGCCCAGATCTTTCTCATGGACCTTCCACAGCCTCCAAAGAATTTTTGGGCATTTCTTATACACCTTATAAGGTGTGCTGCTTGGGCCTGGGGCAGCTGATGCTTTAGTTTTCCGGATGATGTCCTGGATTTCCTATCACATAGGCTCCTTCACATTCAGCTCAATTGATGGTTTTTCCGGTCTACGCGCAGCCCGATTGGTTCCTAGTCCCTGACCCCTCTGTGGGTCGCACCATTGGGCCAAATCGTTCCTTAGCTAGATTGTACGCTATGGCTGTGAGTGAGTCAATCTTTCTGTGTACTGGACCTGCTAAGGCATCTTCCAGGATGCCATCTACATCATCATCGAATTGCATCCAGGCAACGTTGTCTGACAATCTAGGCCATTTGATCCTATCTTTCCTTGACAAATGGATTGGGGCAGCCGAAGAGGAACTCACAGGTCTGTTGTTTGGTGCTGAGGCGACTCAAGTGCTAAGAGATCTTCAGCTCTGTGAGGTGCTTCCTAGCTGGAATTCTCCTTCGTTTCACCACACTAAGTCCGTGCACTGCACTTGGGTCACCATTGATCCACATCTAGACCTGCTCTGGTGTACCTTGAGCCCTCTGATGTTTTTGCAGACTTTTCCACAATGACAGCTTACTGTGAACTCCTCTCCAGTCAGTGTTGTTTGCTTTAGCTTCCTCATAGTCGTGTTTCCTGTCCTGGCCATTGCCAGTATGACCGTCCCGCTGAGTCTCTCATCCTCCGCCCCTCTCGGGAGACTCTGGGGGTATTGCTCTTCGTGTTCAGTCGTAGCTTGAGTGATGCCCTCTTGCGAGTGCTGCCCACAAGTTTGCTAGCGTTGTGAGCCCGTGCCAGTCTTTCCTGGAGGTCAGCTGTCTCTCCAGCATCACCGGCCTTCCTCGGTTGCCATCCAGTCTTTCCTGGAAGCCACTGGTACAAACCAGAGATTACTCTGGTAATAGGTGCATCAGGCAGAATGAGTGGATAGAGAAACAAAGTCAAAGTCATATATTGAAAAAAATGTGTGTGAGAGAGACAGAGATAAGAGGTGGCTCCTTCCCCTTCCATCCTTACTTTCCATCTTAAAGCCTGTTTACCCTGACCTTTCCCAGTCTATGATGAAAGATCTTTGACCTGAAATGTTAGCTCTGCTTCTCTTTCCCAAATATAATCCAACCATCTGAGTACTTCTAGCCTTTTCTGTTTTTAATTATAAATATCAATGTACACGTTGAATCGAGACATGAACTGTGAATTATTTCACAATAAAATAAATTTCATTGCTAACATATTCTGATGGTACTCAGTACTTGCTGCTTCTCTTTGGGCTATTCCATATCACAACTGGTAATCCTAAAATGTGTGATTCCATTCCAGTTCTTGTGACATGCTTGAGAAAATCTGCAGATCCAAGCAACACACACAAAATGCTGGAGGAACTCAGCAGGCCAGGCAGCATCTGTGGAAAAGAGTTCAGTCGACACTTCGGGCCCACCAAAGAAGCTCCGTCCACCAGAAGAAGTGGGATCTCCGAGTGGCCACCCATTTTAATTCCACTTCCCATGTCCATCCATGACCTTCTCCACTGTTGCGATGAGGCCACACTCTGTTTGGAGGAACAACACCTTATATTGTGTTTGGGTAGCCTGCAGATTGATGGCATGAACATCAATTTCTCAAACTTCCAGTAATGGTTCTCCCCCCCACCCCCATCTTCACCATTCCCCATCCCCTTTTCCCTCTCTCACCTTATCTCCTTGCCTCCCTCTGGTGCTCTTCCCCCCTTTTCTTTTTTCCATGGCTTTCTTTCCTCTTCTATCAGACTACCACCTTCTCCAGCCCTGAATCTCTTTCACCAATCAACTTCCCAGCTCTTTACTTCATCCCCCCCCCCCGATTTCACCTATCACCTTGTGCTCCTCTCTCCCCTTCCCCGACCTTTAGATCTACTCCTCAGCTTTTTTTCTCCAGTCCTGCTGAAGGATCTTAGCCTGAAACATCGACTGTACTCTTTCCCACAGATGTAGCCTGGCCTGCTGAGTTCCTCCAGCATTTTGTGCATGTTGCTTGAGATATGCTTCTTATTTTTAAAAGTATAATTTGATTACAGAAACATTATCTGCTCTAAGTCATTCCTTCAATTATCATTTTCTTACTGAAAAGATTCCTGAGCCCAGGAAATTTGCTGACCAGGAAAGATGACCTCCCCCAAATTTGGCAATGGAGGCTTGCAGTTTATCTGTAAAATCTTGGTATAAGTATCAGCCATTACTCAGATTTCTAAATGCAAATTGATTTGAAGTCTGCTCGAGATCAAACTATCAAAATTTAGGAGTGCATTGACACATCTGGAATTACACATTACATAAACAGGGCCTTTGGCTCACTGACCATTGAACATATTGATCTCATTTCTTTCCCCAAGCATTCCTATCATCTCATCACACACTCTACCACTAAGCCACACACAACTTACAGTTGCCAATTAACCTACGTCCTTTAGGATCTGGGAAGAAATCAGGAGGAAGCCCATTCAGTTACAGCATGCTCGGACAAACTCAAAAACAATTGCACTGGAAGTGAGGGTTGAACTGAGGTTACTGGAGTGGAGTGTTACTTGCTTTTGTACTCTTTCCCAAGCATCAACTAATTTGATCAAAGTCAGGCTTTCTTTGAAGTTCACTTCGTTCATTAAAGAGCAATGAAGAGTCTCCAAAACACCTTTTTTCCCTGGAAACATTCTTCCCACATTTGAAAGCTGTAATACCAGTCACACCCAATGAAGCACCACTAGCTATTTAATGTCTCTTATCCACATATTATAGGTCCCTCCTGATCACAGGCTAGAGGCTGAAACCTCCAGTTGATTCTCAAATTGAACTGATTCAATGGAGTTCTGTGCAGCAACACTGCCATCTGCTGTCAGATACAGTCCAGTTCTGTCCTCTCCCTGATTGAATAGGTGGTGTTCCACAACCGTACAGTTATCACAGGAATATACTCAATAGAAGACCTTATGTGTACTTTGTAACTGCCTATCAAATAAAATGGACAAGAAAGGAGCTCATGGTACGAGGGGAAGTGCATTGGCTTGGATCACATAGGCAACCAATTGGTTATACAATGTGTTTTATAGAATTGCTTTTATATTAATATACAGTGGATTCTGGTTAATTGGCCTGTCAGTTAATTGGGCCAGCCATTTATTTGGGACAGCTCTTAAAGAACAAAAACTAAATTGAGAAAATAGCCGGGATTCCCTTCTTTTAATTGAGACAGGAGACTGTTGCCGAACTGTTTCTACTACCATCAGTAGAATGAACTTGTGTGACCGTTAGACACTGCACCATGTTTACAGCAATCAGTTTTTAAATAGCATCATTTGCATGTACTTGTGCTCACAAAGCAGTGACTTTTGTCAGTGATAGTTGGCGAGAAGAACGCAGCAAGACAATTTGGAACTGCTTTGCTCACCGTGCTTTGAAGGCATCTTGAATGTTACTATGATAATGAAGATTTGGAAGATGCAATCATCTGAGGCATTGTATGAAGGCAGTCCATTATCTGAACCAGGTGTCTGCACTGATTTTGTTCATTTACCGCCAAAAGAATACAACAGCATACACTCCAGCAATAACTATTAGGAACTAAACTCAGTTTTATAATACTGTAGAGGTATTGGTAATGTTCTAATTTATTCTCTATTCCATTTAAATACAGAATTTGTTACAGTTTGTCTTTTTTATCCCTTTTAATTATTTCCATGAAACTTCATCAAATTGGGGCAACCACTTAATTCGGCCAGAATGAACTGGTCCTGATATGTCTCAATTAACTGGAATCCACTGTATATTGTGATTATGTTGCTTTTTATTGTGTTCTTTATGCTTATTGTGCTTTTTATGCTGCATCAGATCCGGAGTAACAATCATTTTGTTCTCCTTTACACTCGTGTACTGGTGAATGACAACAAACAATTAAAGGCAGAGTTGGAAATGAAGGTCTTTTTCAGGCTGAAAGTATGAAACTAGTGCATTGTCCTATGAATCAACATTTTCTTTATTTTAGAATAGATTTGCAATTGAGATTAATAATCTAGTGAAGTGGCCAGAGCATTAAACATCGGGGAGTGCTGCTGTCCAGAAAATGGGAAGAAGGGCATGTTGGGATAAAGATATTACGACACTGCAGCTGGATATAAATGGGTTGAGTGAGGAGATGAAAACTAGGCAAATGGAGTTTAATGTAGTGAAGTGTGAAGTTATTGACTTTGATAGAAAGAATCTAAAGGCAGACACTTTTGCAAATGAAGAACAAATACAGCTGAGTAAGGCACCTAGGTGTTCTTGCGCATAAATAACAATAAGTTGGCAGAAAGTGTATCAAATGGCTGGAAATGTAACTGGCATCCTGGCCTTATTGAAAGAAGACTGGAGGATAGAAATAGGGAAGTACTGTTGCAATTGTATAAGATATTGGTGAAGTCACACTTTGTGTATTCTGCACTATTTTGGTCCCCTTATTTCCAAAAAGATATACTAGCTTTCAAGGTAGTCCAGAAACTATTCACTAAACTAATTCCTGGGATGAGGAGGTTGTCCTGTCACAAACAACTAAAGTAATTATATCTGTATTCTTTGGAGTTTAGAAGAATGACAAATAATCTTAATGAAATGCATAAGACCCTGAGGGACCTGATGAGGCTAGAGGACTAGAATATGAAAGCAAGGATGTAAGGCTGAGGCTTTATAAGGCATTGGTCTTATATTCAGCAGTTCAAATATCATGAGAAGTTTTGGGACCCATAACTACAGTGGATGTTGGCATTGGAGATCTCTGGGCCTATACTCACTAGAAGGATGAGGGAGGATTTCATTGAAATTTATTGAATATTGAAAGGCCTGGATACAGTAGAGAGGATGGGAGGGTGTAGCACCATTGGTCACAGCCTCAGAATACAAGGATGTCTCTTTAAAATAGAGATGAGGAAGTTTCCTTCGCCAGAGGATGGTTAATACTGTGGAATTCATTGCCACAGATGGCTGCAGAGGCCAAGTCATTTGGGCATATTTAAAGCAGAAGTTGATAGGTTATTTATTAGTGAGAGTATCAAAGTTAAGGGGAGAAAGCAGGAGAATGAGGTTGAGAAGGAATATAAATCAGCCATGATTGAATTATGGAGTACACTCAATGGTCAAATGGCCTAATTCTGGTCCTATGTTTTAAGGTCTTATGATGTTGAGATGCATAGAACATAGAAAACCTACAGCACAATACAGGCCCTTCAGCCCACAATGCTGTGCCAAACATGTACTCACTTTAGAAATTACCAAGGGTCACCCATAGCCCTCTGTTTTTCTAAGCTCTATGTACCTATCCAGGAGTCTCTTAAAAGACCCTTTCTACAAATGAGAGAATCTCTTAATATTGGGGGTGATCATATAAAACAGGTCTGTAGGAAATTCTTGTCACAGAAGATGGTGAATTTCTGGAATTCTCTACCTTGAGGGGGGAGGGGGTGCCGTGGAGGCCAGATCATTGCGGGTATTTAAAGAGAAAGTAGACAAATGTAAAGTTTAGGGAATTGAGGGCATTGCAGAATTGACACCGGAAAGTAAGCTTGGAGCAGATTAGCCATGATAATATTGAATAGATTTGAGGGGCTGAATGGGTGACTCCATCCATTTTCACATTATCTTCACATTTCTGCTAACTTTATGTGATTCTCTGAACTACAGAACAGATTTTGGTTAAGTGCATTCTTTTCGGTCAGTTTGATGGAGCTGGAAA
Source organism: Mobula birostris (assembly GCF_030028105.1). Classification (NCBI taxonomy): domain Eukaryota; kingdom Metazoa; phylum Chordata; class Chondrichthyes; order Myliobatiformes; family Myliobatidae; genus Mobula; species Mobula birostris. The sequence continues at coordinate 53,200,827 of NC_092383.1, read as the reverse complement.
AGGGGGAATAATGAAAAGCTGATACTACTTATATGGATTTGATAGAACAAACTTTAGATCCTTGTAAAAAGTATTTGAGATGAGCCTTATTGCTTGTAACAGTAAATCAGAGAGTCTTAAAACTTTGAAGGAGATTGTTCAGCCAATTGTGTCTGTGCCAGATATTTCAAGAACCATTAATTAATCCCAGTCCACACATTCTTCATACTTTTTTCCCGATTTATGTCTCCATCAAACTCCCTTCACAATATTTACCAATTTTATAGGCTAACTCTAACCTTTCAGGGCATGTACATTCCATAACTCACTGAGTTAAATAATTACTCTTCATCATCTGTCCCCCTCCCGAACCCCACTAGATTCATTTACCAATTACCTTAAAAATATAACAAAAATACAATTATCAATTATTGTTTGTACAAATACAATTCCAATCCTAGGCAAATCTGTGGAAACATAACCTCCTGGACACAAAGGCAAGGACAAACTGGATTTGAATCTCATCCACAGTGACCTCAGGAGCTATCATGTGAACTCATCCTATGTATGAGATCTGCTCACTCTGGAGCACACTAAATCATCTGTGTGAGCTATAAATATTGATGCTCCTTTTCTCAACTCATTGTTCCTCCACTAACACATTCAAGCTAGGGATACCTCTTCCTGCTGCATCCAAAGTTAAGGTTGAGTCAAGGAGAAAAATCCAGATCTATTGTTGGACTTTCTTGGTTTTAATATTTACCTTCTAATACCACCATCACAACATTCAATATCAGAAATAGCAGAATTGAGTAAACCCTGAGTTTACTTCAGTGAACTTCATGAGACAATAACAAAAATTGCTGTGGAAAAAATAGCTAATTCCTCTTACAGTGATTGAAATAATTCAGAGGAAGGCATCTACTCTAGTTTCATTTCTTTCCTTTACATTTGTTTATATTATTTTAAATGATGACATAATCTTGATAATGCACTATTCTATTAACCAGCTGTAAAAAAAGTATTTTTCCAATGTTCTTCTCTTTTGATATTCAAATAGTCTACACCCCTATTCTAACTGATTTCCAAGCCAGCAGGAAAAAAAATCCTTTAATATCAACCTATCATCACTTAATAATTCCGAATTTAGCATTGTTGCAGTTATGAAATAAACTTGCAACCAGAAGTTGAAATTCAAATCCAACTGTGGCAAGTAAATTGAATACATTTCTGCCTTGTTGATTGGGTTCAGATGAACTATCCATTATTCTGGTGTATTGTACTAATGTTCTTCGGAGAAGAGAATCTGCCACTGTAGCCTACATGTAACTCCAAACACAAATTGGAGTCTATGTTACTCTTAAAAACTCTCAGAGCAACCAGAGATTTACATATATATTGTGTTGCTAGTTACGTTCATAAAAAGAGTCAAAAAACATACCAAATTCATCCATGGCTTTTTAAAATTCTGGGATCAATATTGTGCTCAACAATTTCATATCATTATCACTGCTCACTTTTGCTTGGGCCAGCAGTTGAACAAAATATTTATTGGCCAGTGGCACACTGGCAGCTTAACACCCCACTATCAATGTCAATCACCTTCAAAGCACTTGCAGTACGTCTCTAAGTTACTCCAGGTCATCATTATGAAATGCAAACTGAAGGTGTCGGTCGGAAACATTGACTGTTTATTCCCTCTATAGATGCTGCCTGCCTTGCTGAGTTCCTCCGGTTGCTCAAAATTTCTAGCATCTGCAGTCACTCTTTTGTTGGTCACTTCCTGCTGTAGCCTTAATCTGCTGCGTTTTCATAGGACTGTCTGTTTGTATTCAGGCTTCTGTCATCAGCATTATTTGACTTTTGTGTGAGTTAAGTAGCAGATGAAGTTGTCCAACTCTTTGTATTTTTCAGAAACACTGATCTTAAACTGATCATGTAACAACCAGGAATCACCACTTTTAAAAAACAAACTGCAACAAATGTTACTGCATAGCATATCTCACAATACATGGCTGCACACCTTTATACAAGAAACCACTAAAATTCTTTAGTGGATAGAAGTATTTCTTTAAGTGAACTCCAACAAATTTCACAATATAAAATAACTGTGCTTTCTCCCATCCTTTTTCCTCCTCCTGACAGCTGTAGATCAATTTACAAGTACGCTCCTGGCCTTTCATTTCCATTGCTAACAATCCATGACAAGCATAGCTACATATAATCTTACATTTATAAAACCCCAGTGAGTAATGCTACAAGCCAGCCTATAATTACACAGCAAACTGTTACTTGTTGCCATTTTTTCTATACCACATCTATGCCCGAAGGCAGTGAAGTTTTTGGAGAATTAAGAACTGTAAAACACCCAGGTCTGTGGAGTATACAATCATTGCATTTTATATACAAGTGATACAACATGGAAAAGTGATTATTTAAAATAAATCTTTGCCAGTTGATACCAAATAAATACCTGAATGTAAAACCTAATAAGCCATTTCCATCAAGTCGTTTCCTGCTACATTATTATACGCACTTTACCATTTGTCCAATTATATTTGAAGGGAAACTGTGCAAAGCTTCTACCAAATTTCTAAGGTCTATCTCCCCAAGGTTACTCCTCCACGAGTTTGAAGAAATTGGTTACTTTCCACATACCCCCATAGGGCTAGCAGCACATAAATATTATCCCATAGAGTAATTAATTGTCACTGTCTACAACACTTCCTCTAATATTTTCAAGTTTACATTGGCCCAAGTCTTCTTGAAAGAATGTGTTGATAAAGCCCATTCTTCTTGTAAAAGCCGAAAATATATATCTTCTCTTGTGAGAAAGAGCCTGTTGGAGTAGGGTGCAGATTGTTGTTTGCATTGTTTCTCCTTGTAGTTTAGCTTTCTTTAGCGCTTACTTATATATTTGTATAATCACCCATTTTTTGTAAGATTTTAGTAACATCTGTAATAAATTGTGATACATTTGGTTCTAAACTTCTGGAGTTTCTTTGTCTGCAAAGCTGAAGTGTGACTTAGGGAGAACTTGATAACAGGTTTTATTTTATTAAAACTCATTCAGACCAGGTTGCAGGATAACAGGAAAATCTGTGGTGGCCAGTGCAATCATGTTTGCTGTGTGTGCTGGGGCAGCAGGCTGAGGGTAGCAGACACCAACAGAATCAACAAACTCATTCGTAAGGCCAGTGATGTTGTGGGGATGGAACTGGACTCTCTGACGGTGGTGTCTGAAAAGAGGATGCTGTCTAAGTTGCATGCCATCTTGGACAATGTCTCCCATCCACTACATAATGTACTGGTTGGGCACAGGAGTACATTCAGCCAGAGACTCATTCCACCGAGATGCAACACTGAGCGTCATAGGAAGTCATTCCTGCCTGTGGCCATCAAACTTTACAACTCCTCCCTTGGAGGGTCAGACACCCTGAGCCAACAGGCTGGTCCTGGACTTATTTCCTGGCATAATTTGCATATTACTATTTAATCATTTATGGTTTTATATTGCTATATTTATACTCTATTCATGGTTGGGGCAACTGTAACGAAAACAATTTCCCTTGGGATCAATAAAGTATGACTATGACTAAAAGATGTGCTCAAGTTCTTTTGTTACTTGGTTGCTTGCCTTGCTTTCTGGTTCAGGTTGATCCTGTCTCACCTCTACTACAATGAACAACTAATAACACTGCTGTAATCAGAACATTTGTACCTCATTCTTGATTTCCAGTGAAACTTCCAGATGACATCATTTCCAGATCTAATAGTGTCTTTCCATTTGAACATTCATAAGATGGCATAAACTGTGTGTGCTGCTTGGATTTTCAGCATCTGCAGATTTCCTCTTGTTTATAAAATGGCCCTACTGCTTATATGGCAACCTTGCAAGGGACTATAATAAGGGAACATAAAGCATTTAGAAACTATAATTTCCAATGTCACAAGTTAGGATCTATAAGCTTAAAAAGATAGATATGTTTTAATCCTACAATTCATACAATTGCTTGAAAGCCTTAACTTCTCCCTGAAGCATGGGTTTAAATTGATATCTTTGCTGAATTGGGAACAGAGCGCAGTCAGTATATATAATTTTAAAGATTGCTTTTGGGGTGTGTGTGTGTGTGTGTGTGTGTGTGTGTGTGTGTGTGTGTGTGTGTGTGTGTGTGTGTGTGTGTGTGTGTGTGTGTACACACTTGAGTGTAAACATACAACTAGATCTCTGAGTAAAATAAATTCGCAGAGGGAGAAAGTCAGAGCATCCATCATGATAAATATTTCTTATTTTCTTGATAAAATATTTTAACTTTGAAAGTAAAAATCTGCAAGGGAATAAAAGCTTATTCTGTGAAAGCTGTCCTTGTAACTTAATCCTCTTAGCCCAAGTATCATATTGGAGTAAAATAAAACAAAACAAACAGCTGGAGAACCTCAGTGGGTCAGGCAGCAGATGAAAGGTCTTGACCCAGAAAATCATTTGCCCATTTTCCTTCACAGATGCTGCCCAACCTGCTGGGTTCCTCCAGCTGTAAATATTTTGCTCCAGATACCAGCATCTGCAGTGTCCTGCAGCCCCCAAAAAAGCTGATTTGGGGAGATAACCAGAGGGCTGAAAGATGGACTGCAGGGTCAAATGTGAAGTTAATGAGGAGTCAGTACAACAGGGACTAAATGGGAATTAAGAAAATGATCAGACAGCATTAGGTGGAGAGAGATGGGTGGTCAGGAAAATGATTTGCAGGTTGGGGAGACTACAAGTTGGCTTGAAGAGGGTGGCCCAGGGACATCAGTAAGATGCTGGATGATGTGGAGCGCAGTAGTAGGATACCCACTACAAATAAAACTCTATACAAGATATCATTTTGAAAACAAGTAGATAGTTCTGAGTGGCCAATAGTGCAGAGAGTATTCTATAGAATTTAACTCAAGTGGCACTAAAACCAGATATTATATTAAAGATGCCTAGATGACTTCATGCACTTGTGTATCATCACATAACTGGCGTACAAAGAACATCATCAACCTTTTCAAAAGAGTTACATCACCATTGTTTGAAACTGTTACATATGTACCAGAACTTACAGCTATTTGTTTCAATAAAAGCATCAAAATATCATGTCATTAAAATGAAAAATATTACTTTTTTGTCAAGTATTTGGGAATCAAATATTGACTCATTCTGAGACAGTTAACCAAATGTTGAATGGGCTGGGTTTCTTCAGGGAGGAAAGAAAGATAAAGAGGTGATGAGATTAAGGAGGGAGTACAAGTTCCTAGGACCTTGAAGGTGAGGACATGTTTAGCACAGCTTTGTGGGCCGAAGGGCCTGTATTGTGCTGTAGGTTTTCTAAGTTCTAACCAGTACTGGTTGGAAATTAGGCTTTTAGATTGTAAGGATGGATAACTTGAAAGGGATACAGTGGCTCATCTGAAGAGATGAGAGGGTAGACTTGGGGAAAGAGATCTTCTAAAGATATTGGCTAATTTGATGGTTAAGAACAGCAGTATTCTGATACAATATTTTTTCTTCAAATCTACACATTCACTTTTGTTAATGTCAGCCCACATTCACTTTTGTTAATGTCAGCCTATTTGCAGTCCTATGAGTGTCTATTGAAAATTCATATGAATAGAGTATTTAAAATTTCCTTTATCTTCCTCATTGCTTACACCGAAACATCCATGCTGTGACTGTCTGATCTGCACGTATTTGCTTAGTCTGAAATCAGATCATTAATTCTGTTGTTTTGGGAGATAGAAGAGCCTCTAATTAGCACTTGTGTTATGCTGCTACTGCACAGGTTACCTGGATGGTAAATACCAAAAGCAGAAGTAGAAGACTACAATTGATGCATCAGGGCCATACAGCCATGGAAGTTCCACTGAACGATGTCAATAGGCAGTCAACAATCAGAGTCCCTGGGCATCTTCAATACTTAATCAAAGTCAAGAACAATACAAGTGAAAGAGGAATGCTCAAGAGTTTATAAGTGACTTCATTCCAAACCTACACTGCCAGAGAAAGCAGGATCTCCCAGTGGCCACACATTTTAATTCCACATCCCATTGCCATTCTGATATGTCTATCCACGGCCTCCTCTACTGTAAAGATGAAGCCACACTCAGGTTGGAGGAACAACTCCTTATATTCCGTCTGGGTAGCCTCCAACCTGATGGCATGAACATTGATTTCTCAAACTTCCGCTAATATCCAATCTCCCCCTTGTACCCCATCCGTTATTTATTTATATACACACATTCTTTCTGTCTCTCTCCTTTTTCTCCCTCTGTCCCTCTCACTATACCCCTTGCCCATCCTCTGGGCTTTTTCCCCTCCTCCCCCTTTTCCTTCTCCCTGGGCATCCTGGTCCATGATCCTCTCATATCCCTTTTGCCAATCACCTGTCCAGTTCTTGGCTCCATCCCACTCCCTCCTGTCTTCTCCTATCATTTTGGATCTCCCCCTCCCCGTCCCACTTTCAAATCTCTTACTAGCTCTTCCTTCAGTTAGTCCTGATGAAGCATCTCGGCCTGAAACGTCGACTGTACCTCTTCCTAGAGATGCTGCCTGGCCTGCTGCGTTCACCAGCAACTTTGATGTGTGTTGCTTGAATTTCCAGCATCTGCAGAATTCCTCGTGTTTGCGCTACACCGTCTCTTATCCAGGTCAGTGTCTGTATAATTTAGTTAGAAGCTATCGAAACGTGGCCAAGGACATTGGACCCAGCCAAAGTTGACCTGTGAGCCAGAGCCATTTACTAAATCTATCCCAGTGCACCTAGTGTATGTCACTGGCATCTTCACTCCAATGTAGAACATTTCCCAGGCATACCCAGTCACTAAAAGAAGTCTCAAAACAATCCAATTATAGATAATATAATATCCCATTGAATCCTTATTTATCACACATTCTGTTAATACTAATTAGAATTTTAATATTGAGATAGGCAGGCAGAGAGATTCAGGCAATGAAACCTGATCAGATGTTTACAACCAAATTAGTTACTAACAGAGAGCAGTTAATTGCTGCTCCTGGGCACTTGCTTTAGCACTCAATGGTGCTCAGCTATTTCTTGCCTTGATCCTTCTGCCAATAGACAGCAACGGTTGACTAGGACACAAACCTCAATTGGATTCCTTCTTATGATGTTCTGCCTCCGCTCCAATCCTGTGGGATGCTGAGGTGGCAGATGAAGGATCTGCAGACCCTGCCACAGATGAGTAAGGTATGCTTATCTGCATGGGATGGTGGGCATTTGGGGGCTGGGCCACTCTTTCTTCCAATTACACTGGGCTCCTGTGTGCTCCCAGTGTCTCTATTCGATGATGTCAACAAGAATGTCTTGAATGCTCCTCCAATTTGTGTTGGCATTGGCCAGGGAATGTTACAGTTTTTTAAGGAGGCCCTGAGAACATCGTTGAATCATTTCCTGTACAATTCCTAGTAAATACTTGCTGTGAAAAAGTTCAGAATAGTGGGACTGTTTTGGAGGTAGCCTGCGGTTGGGCAGACTGCCTCCAAAGTTTGCTTGTGGGAACCTGGGAGTCTTGGTCTAGGAGAAAACATAGACTTTGGTTCATTTATCTTGCAGTGGGTAGGAGGATTTTTCAAGGAGAATATTGGTGGTATCTCTTCAGTGCTTTAATGTGCCTGCAGTAGGATGTCTCTGGGTCAGGGATTCCCAACCATTTTTTATTCCATGGGCCCCTACCATGAACCGAGGGATTCGTAGACCCCAGATTGGAAACCCCAACTTCTGGGTGAAGAGCTTTCTTCTCATTTCAGTCCTAAATGACCAATCTCTTATTCCAAGATTGTGACTCTTAGTTCTAGACTCCTCAAGCAGGGGAAACATCAAATCTGCACCCACACCAACAACCTTTAAAATTTTAGTATGTCTTAATAACCTGAACCTCAGTGTTTACTTACACTACCATACTGAGACATAGATATAAATATCTAGGGTACCTAAAAATTTTTGCACTGTACTGTAGTAATTTTATGTATTGCATTGTACTGTTGCCACAGAAAAAACAAATTTCATGATATATGTGAGCCATGATAATCCTGTTCCTGACGTGGGTCTTTATTATGAACTCTGAGTGGGACGGGGGCAAGGAGGGGATCATGGTTGGGAAAATGGGAAGGGAGCCAGAAGCACCAGAAAGACATCATATAATGATTAACTATTTGGAATCAATTGACCTTAACTGGAGTCTCCGGGCTGAGTGCGTATGTATCCATGTCACAGCCCCCCACCCCCCCAGCACTCCTTCTCTGCCACCTGTTACATACCCCTCCCACAGCACTCCACCCTCGGCATTCCCAACATCCTTTTCTCCCCACCAGATTTACAAACTCGCTCTCCATTTCACAGTACTGTGTGAAGGACTCAGGTATGAGTACTGTATACTCATTCTTTCTGCAGCTACCTTCAAACTTTGCACCCTAGGGAGACTGAAAGCTAACGTACGATTAGGATGTATGATACACAGGACAACCAGCTGTCCACCAGTTTGGCCTTTAGAAGTGTTGATCCTTTTGTTTATGAGCATATCATAGATGGCTGGGAGCATGGAACAACTGTTCCAATACCTTCAGATCCTCTCATAGTTCAAACATTTCAAAAAAATGAACTTTGGTGATCATTATAATGAAGGATGTTAGAGCAGGAAATGCAGACCTGGAAATTATAGACCTGTCAATCTAACATCTGAAATGGCGAAAATGCTCGGGGGGATTAAATGGGTTGCTATCAAAGCTTATCTAAAGACTACAAAAGGCCATCAAGAGTGGCTGCAAACTATCAAAAAGCAGAAGCTCATGCCTCACTATTCTGATGGAATCCTTTGAGGTCTGTTTTAACATTTTTTTTTTTTTTGCCATTTTTTCCCCAGAAGAGTGCATATCTGATCTAAGATGTTCAGGGTTTGTGCAATTAATAGTAGATTAACTGGCTATTATTTTCTATGGAAAATTTCTATTATTTCTGTAATGGCCACAACATTATTCTAGAAAGATGGCGATGCGCTTGGAGGTAGCGGCTTCTACAGGATCAACCAAAGGTGTTATTGTCTCTTTTAAACTTTTTTTTCCACAATCGCAAGTCCCTGCTGGACATTAAGAACTTAAGGCACTGCAGGTCTGCCCCATCAGAGAGTTGCTCGTTGGTGGAGAAACTGAAGGAGCTGGACATTGATGCTGCCTGTGACAGAGAGGTGCCGATGCACGAGGGCCGTGTACTGTCTAACAGCAAATCATTGTTTTAGTCACTTTACTTGCGATGGCAAGATCCCTTTGGACATTGGTGGCATGGAATGCTGCAAGTCCAATTCATTGGTTTATTGGTGAATAGTGGGGGCAGATGTGCCCTCGGTCGTAGTGAGAACCAGGCCTCAAGCCGGGGTGCTGTCTATTTGCAGCTGCCTGGGGGAGGTATTGTAGTCAGTGCACTCCAACAGAGGTGGTGTGGCACGGTGTCCAGGCTCGAGCTGGTGCTGCAGCTCCCTCCCACCCCCAGGGTTCACTTGGCAGAAGACAAGCTGGATTGTGGTTGACTGCAGACTGCTGCAACATTCATGGACTCAGGGATTTGGACTATATACTGTTCATGTGACTATATTCTACTCTATGTGCTTGCTCTCTCATATGTGCCCTTGGCCCCAGACTAATGCTGTTTTGTTTGGCTGCATTCATGGGTATTCCTGTATGACTGAATGGCAATTAAACTTGAACTTGATTCAAATAGGTCCTGAAAATAGCTCCCTGTTGGAAAAAAACTACATCTTGTGCTTCTCAGTCTCCAGTTATACACAATAGAATACCAGTAAAACACTTGGACAGATTATTAGAACATTTATTAATGATTCCTTACAATGTGACCAAATTACAGTCTGAGGAAAGTTAATAGTATGTAAAGAAATTTGGTCCAAATAAGCAAAAATTAGATAATGTGGTTAACTGGATCAGCAAAATTGCAGATGAGGCCAAGATTGGGGGTGTAGTGGAGAGCGAGGAAATCTATCAAAACTTGCAGCAGGATCTAGTCCAGCAGAAAAAAATGGGCTTTTAAAATTTTTTTTTAAGTCGGCAGATGGAATTTAATGCAGACAAGTAGGAGGTATTGCAATTCGGTAGGACCAACCAGGGTAGGTCTTACACAGTGAACAGTTGAGATTTGAGGAGTTCTGTAGAACAAAGAGATCTGGGAATACAGGTCCATAATTTGTTCAAAGTGGCACTGCAGGTAGATAAAGAAAGCTTTTGGCACATTGGCCATCATAAATCAAAGAACGGAGTACAGGAGGTGGGATGTTATGTTGAAGTTGTATACCATGTTGGTGAGAGGTATTGTGTGCTGCTCTGGTCACCTACCTACAGGAAAGATGTAAATAAGATTGAAAGAGTATAGAGAAAATTGACAAGGATTTTGCTAGGTCTAGAGGACCTGGGTTAGTTAGGAAAGACTGAATAGGCTAGGACTTTATTCCTTGGAACATAGAAGGTTCAGAGCAGATTTGACAGCGGTATACTAAATTATGAGGGGTATAGATAGGGTAAATGCAAGCAGGCTTTTTCCACTGAGGTTGGGTATGAGGTCATGGATTAAGGGCAAAAGTTTAAGGGGAACACGAGGAGAAACTTCTTCACTCAGAAGGTCGTGAGAATGTGGAACAAGCTCCCAGCACAAGAGATTCGTGCAAGCTCAATTTGAACGTTTAAGAGAAGTTTGGATAGGTACAATGATGGTAGGGGTATGAAGGGCTATGCCCTGGTGCAGGTTGATGGGAGTAGATAGTTTAAATGGTTCTGCATGGGCTAGTTGGGCCAAATGGCCTGTTACAGATGGGTTGAATAATGAAGATGTATAGTATATGGAGGCATACCGGAATTTAGTTTGGTACTTATGGTATTGCTTTCTATTCCTGGAAGACTCTCCTTATGACTTATAATAGCTGGGGAATATCAGAAGACAGGTTTAGTCAAGTATGGGTTTCAGACAAAAAAATTTCCCTCTACCATTATCTCCTCAATGTTATTGCAACTTTTTCTAAATCTAAAATCTTTTGCCTCAAAGCAGATAATAGCATTTAACAGAAAAACTGATTGCTGAATGTGTGTGTATTCCTACAGTATCCTCAAAGTTCCTAAAATTGCTCTAAGTACTTCACGCATAATACCAGCAATTTATCCACTGTGAGGTCAAGAGTATAGGAACAATTTAAAAATCCATGTACAACTCTCAGCAATTTAGAACTGAATACTTTTACAAAAACAGAATAAAATGCATATGTATGTAGTATTCTAAACTGTTACTTTTGCAAAATAAAACTTAACTATTTCCTTCATTCTATAACTCGCTGTTCATACATGTTCCAAAGTGATTTTTCTCACTTAACTCTGACAAATAAAACATACAATTGATGCGAAAGTTGCTGAAATGTCTGCATTTTGACTGGTTCATTACAACATGGATCACTATCTTCAATGATCACTGTTGAGATTTATTCCAGCTGACTGTATGGCCAGATATTAGCTAAAATGCTAAACTCAAGAAGAATGCTAAACTCTATGTCAAGTATAATCATCACGCTATACAGAATATGTCAGCAAGGAGTACAAGTAACTCTTTAGGGAATAATTCGCATATAATTCATACTTAGAAAACATCCAAACATTGAACATCAGCTTGACACCCTCCTGAAGCTAATAAGCCAGGTCAGACCCTGAGTGCATGCCTTTATCCTGTGAACTCAAAGGATCTGCAATTTCAGCAGGACATAGACCCAAAGTTGATGCACAGACTTACCCCTTCACTTTTCTCAACCCCTGCACAGTCAAACTAAAATTTGAGCTGAACCACAATGTCCTTCAGCTGAATGTTATCCCTTCCACAAACTCCAATGCCCTCCCCACTTGCCATTTTACTGAATGGGACAACACCATTCTATCCTACTCTGGGCTCATGACACACGCCATCTCCAATATTAGAACTAGTCACTAGTCAACAGTCTTCTCCTCTCTCCACCCCAGCTCCCCTACCACATCTGCTGCTGAAAATTGCACCCATGTCCTTTTCAGATCATGTGTTCCAATGTTCTCCAGGATAACCTCCCACATTCCATTCTCCATAAATCTCAATTGTTCAAAAATTACTTTCCTTGTATATGTCACTCCTACCCCAAACATCTAGCACACCAGTCCCTACTGGCCTGTTCCTGAAAAGATTGTAAATTTTAAACATACTCATGCTACACAATTGATTTTCCTTAGTCTGAAACAAAAGAGAAAAGATATGATATTTGCAGTTTGAATAGTCCACAGATCATCCCTTCTATAAACACTACCTCTAAACTCACATATCCATTTCTAAGTTTAACCCTGCACCTCCATCTCTGCCATATCCAAACTTAGCCTCAGTTCATAAAGAAGCTTTGTCCTATCCAACTTCCCACAGTCTCCCCATCTTTTTACTAATTAGAATCATTGAGCAATACACATGGATATAGGCTTTCGCGGGTCCTTCCTCTCTTTCTATGATGCTAATAATTAAAGTTATAAAAATTCTCTCCCTTTACAGAGACTTAGCCTTCTCCAACAGTTCTCCATCATATTTGGCTCAATGTCACATTGACTCATAAGTTTTGCTTTACTCATTGAGCCAGAAGGATGTGGGTTTAAAGTCCATTCCAAATTTTTGAGGACATAATTTGACTGTCATTTTAGCAAGGAAATGATATGCAGCACTATTGAAGTAGTATTCTTTCTATGACACTATCTGCCCTCTAGCCTGAACAACAATGATTCCCAGACACAGTTGAGAAAGAACAACAATGTGATCATGATTTACTTGTGTTCCAACATGCTCCAGAACAGAATAGCCGATCATGTAATAAATTATGCAAATACAGAAAATATGCAACAGGTCAAACATCATTGGTGGAGAGAGTGAAACATAGTTAATATTTCATTTTGATAACCTTTCATTCATAATTTCCAGCATTTCTGCTTTTATTTTTGCATTTACAGCATTTTAGTATTTTTTTGCTATTTAATCATTAGTAAAGAATGTTTAATTTTACATTTGGAATCAAACTGCACACACACACAACTCATATCTGAAAATGCTTAAACTAATTGAATGAAGTTAAATGCAAGAAAAACACACAAAATGCTGGAGGAACTCAGCAGGCCAGGCAGCATCTAGGAAAAGAGTACAGCCGACCTTTTGGGCTGAAACCCTTTGACAGCACTGAAGATTTAAACGTCAGGGCAGGCATCCCTGGGAGAGACTTCACGGAGTAATAATCCATAGAATCATAGAACATTACAGCACATTACCTTTTGGCCTTTCTTGGCTGTGCCGAACCATTTCTCTGCCTAGTCCCACTGACCTGCACCCAGACCATATCCCTCCATACACCTCTTATCCATGTACCTGTTCAAGTTTTCTTGAATGTTAAAAGTGAGCCCGCATTTACCACTTCATCTGGCAGCTCATTCCACACTCCCACCACTCTCTGTGTGAAGCCGCCCCCCCATGTTCCCTTTAAACTTTTCCCCCTTCACCCTTAACCCATGTCCTCTGGTTTTTTTCTCCCCTAGCCTCAGTGGAAAAAGCCTGCTTGCATTCACTCTATCTCTACCCATCAAAATTTTATATACCTCTATCAAATCTCCCCTCATTCTTCTTGGCTCCAGGGAATAAAGTCCTAACCTATTCAACCTTTCTCTGTAACTGAGTTTCTCAAGTCCCAGCAACATCCTTGTAAACCTTCTCTGCACTCTTTCAACCTTATTAATATCCTTCCTGTAATTTGGTGACCAAAGCTGTACACAATACTCCAAATTCGACCTCACCAATGCCTTACACAACCTCACCATAACATTCCAGCTCTTATACTCAATACTTCGATTAATAAAGGCCAATGTACCAAAAGCTCTCTTTACGACCCTATCTACCTGTGACGCCACTTTTAGGGAATGTTGTATCTGTATTCCCAGATCCCTCTGTTCTACTGCACTCTTCAGTGCCCTACCATTTATCTTGTATGTTCTACTTTGGTTTGTCCTGTGCAATACCTCACACTTGTCTGTATTAAACTCCATCTGCCATTTTTCAGCCCATTTTTCCAGCTGGTCCAAATCCCTCTGCAATCTTTGAAAACCTTCCTCACTGTCCACTACACCTCCAATCTTTGTATCATCAGCAGATTTGCTGATCCAATTTACCACATTATCATCCAGATCATTGATATAGATGACAAATAACAATGGACCCAGCATTGATCCCTGTGGCACACCACTAGTAACAGGCCTCCACTCAGAGAAGCAATCCTCCACTACCACTCTCTGGCTTCTTCCACTGAGCCAATGTCTAATCCAATTTACTACCTCTCCATGTACACCCAGCGACTGAATCTTCCTAACTAACCTCCCATGCGGAACCTTGTCAAAGGCCTTACTGAAATCCATGTAGACAACATCCACTGCCTTCCCTTCATCCACTTTCCTGGTAACCTCCTCGAAAAACTCCAATAGATTGGTTAAACATGACCTACTATGCACAAAGCCATGTTGACTCTCTCTAATAAGTCCCTGTCTATCCAAATACTTGTAGATCCTATCTCTCAGTATTCCTTCCAATAATTTACCTACTACTGACACCAAACTTACCGGCCTATAATTTCCCAGATTACTTTTAGAGCCTTTTTTAAATAACAGAACAACATGAGCTATCCTCCAATCCTCCGGCACCTCACCCGTAGATACCACCATTTTAAATATATCTGCCAGGGCCCCTGCAATTTCAACACTAGTCTCCTTCCAGGTCCGAGGGAATACCCTGTCAGGTCCTGGGGATTTATCTACTCTGATTTGCCTCAAGATAGCAAGCACCTCCTCCTCCTCAATCTATACAGGTTCCATGACCTCACTACTTGTTTGCCTTATTTCCACTGACTATGCCAGTTTCCTTAGTAAATACAAATGCAAAAAACCCATTTAAGATCTCCCCAGTTTCTTTTGGTTCCATACATAGCCCACCACTCTGATCTTCAAGAGGACCAATTTTATCCCTCACTATCCTTTTGCTCTTAAATATACCTGTAGAATCCAATCACAAACAATAGAAAACTTGCAGATGCTGCAAGAAAAGTCCTGCTGAAGGGTTTCAGCCCAAAATGTCGACTGCACTCTTTTCCTAGATGCTGCCTGGCCTGCTGAGTTCTTCCAACATTTTATGTGTGCTGCTTGGATGTCCAGCATCTGCAAATTTTCTCTTGTTTGAGGTTAAATGCAAGGCTTTACTTATTTTTTAAAAGCAGGTTTCTCCTATTTATTTGAATGAGCCTATTGTGCTTTGACAGATTAGTCTGCTGCAGGTTCATCAGTTTGATTCTTTCAGGATCTGAGGTGCAGCTTAGCTAACAATGAAAACATACATAGAGACAAAGGAGACTAGGCCTTATACTCAGAAGGTACTGTGCAAATGGAAATATGAAATAAATCAAGTGTTGAAAATACTTAGCAGGTGTGACACCATTAGGGGAGAGCGAAACAAGAGTTAGCATTCATATCATTGAGCTCATCTCATGTTTTTTCCATCACATTGCTGTGCCAAGATGGTCCTTTTTCTCCAATGTTCCATGGTCTTCACCTCCTCAGCTGTACCGCAGATGTGGAGAAAGTAGAACAGAGCCAAGGGCCATATCAACCATGTCCAAGGGAAATCCTCACTTGAGGGGAATGAAGAATTCCAGGTGCATGCAATGTATTGGAAAGGACAAGTGAAAAGGAGAATGTTGCCTTGCAGAAATTGATTGAAAGAGAAGTAGAAAAAACATGTATAGATTTGCTGTGGTTATATCAAACCCAAATTGTAGAGAATAATTATGACTGCCACTCTTTGATGAGCAAAATATTTATTCTGTCTTAGAGTAAATGGAAAGACAACAACAAAAGTGCAATCTGCGGTTAGCAAAGGAGGACGATCATGCTCAGTTGAAAAGTGGAGCATAAAAAGTAGCAAGGGCGGGTGGGACAGAGGACTGGGAAATTTTTAGGACCCAACAGCAAAAACCTAAAAAGTTCATAAACGGGAAGAAAAGTGAATTTTGAGAGGATATGGATTTCAGCAAGGCATTTGATAAGGTACCCCATGCAAGGCTTATTGAGAATGTAAGGAGGCATGGGATGTAAGGAGGCATGGGATCCAAGGGGACATTGCCATGTGGATCCAGAACTGGGCTGAGAAGTGGCAGATGGAGTTCAACCCAGATAAGTGTGAAGTTGTTCATTTTGGCAGGTCAAATATGATGGCAGAATATAGTATTAATGGTAACACTCTTGGCAGTGTGGAGGATCAGAGGGATCTTGGGGTCTGAGTCCATAGGACACTCAAAGCTGGTTGACTCTGTGGTTAAGAAGGCATATGGTGCATTGGCCTTCAATTGTGGGATTGAACTTAGGAGCCAAGCGGTAATGTTGCAGCTGTATAAGACCCTAGTCAGACCGCACTTGAAGTACTGTGCTCAGTTTTGGTTGCCTCATTACGGGAAGGATGTGGAAACCATAGAAAAGGTGCACAGAAGATTTACAAGGATTGGGGAGCATGCCTTATGAGAATAGGTTGAGTGAACATGGCCTTTTCTCCTTGGAGCAATGAGGTAACCCGATAGAGGTGTACAAGATGATAGAGGCATTGATCATGTGGATAGTCAGAGGCCTTTTCCCAGGTCTGAAATGGCTAGCATGAGAGGGTATAGTTTTAAGGTGCTTGGAAGTAGGTACAGAGGAGATGTCGGGGTAAGTTGTTGTTGTTGTTATTGTTGTTGTAGTAGTAGTAGTAGTATGCAGAGAGTGGTGAGTGCGTGGAATGGGCTGCCAGCTGTGGAGGTGGAGGTGGAATGATAGGGTCTTTTAAGAGACTCCTGGATAGGTACATGCAGCTTAGAAAAATAGAGGGCTATGGGTAAGCCTAGGTAATTTCTAAGGTAGGGACATGTTCAGCACAGCTTTGTGGGCTGAAGGGCCTGTATTGTGCTGTAGGTTTACTACGTTTCCATGAAACTTCTGTGTGAAACAAAGAAATGGCAGATATGTTAAATTAATTTTTATTTTTTTTCCTCTGTAGCGTCTCCTGTGAACATGCCCAAGGAAGATAAAAGAGGTGGTGGGAAGGGGTATTCTTAATCAGGGATGGTATTACAGCTGCAAAAAGTGAGGATATCATAGATACATCATCTGAGTTAGTATGGCTGGAAGTCATAAACAAGAAGGAAGCAACCCCACAAAAGCAGCAGAGTCATTGAGAAGATCAGAAGCGGATTTTGCAAAGGCGCAAAAATACCAGGGTTGTCGGCATGGGTGACTTCAGCTGTCTAGGAAGGACTCCTGAAAGAAAATGTAGACAGGCCAACTAGAAAAGAGGCCATACTGGATCTGGTAGTAGGCAATAAATCTGGTCAGCTCAGTGGGTGAACATTTCTTAAACAGTGACCATAACTCCCTGATTTTTTGCAGAGCCTTATACAGAAATAGGAACAGACTGAGCTGAAAAGTGTTTAACTGGGGAAGGAGGGCAAATTATGATGCTACTTGGCAGGCATTGGCAAGGGTCATCCCAAAGGAGGGGGGAAAAGATGGCAGAGTGAAGGAACCATGGTTGACAAGAGATGTGGAACATCAAGTCAAGAGAAAGAAGAAAGCACATTTAAGGTTTAGAAAGCAGGGATCAGACAGGGCTCTTGAGAGTTATAAGGTAGGCAGGAAGGTGTCAAGTCAAGTTTATTGTCATTTAACTACATACATGTATATAACATATATAATGTATATAGAAACAAGACAATGTTTCTTCGAAACATGGTGTAAAGCCCATAACTCACAATAACTTATGAAAGTAAGGATAATATCTACAGATGAATCACACATAAATCACAAACTGAAGTGCATTAAAATTAAATATTGTAAGGTATGCAACAGATTAACCAGTGACACTTTGAATACGATGTGGGCAGGAGTTCAGAAGCCTAATGACCTGGAGGAAGAAACTGTTTCTCACCCTGACTGTTCTTGTTTTTATGCATTGTGCATCGTTGTCTATGGTAGAAAGTCAAAGAGGATGCTGGATGGATGGGTGGTATCCTTAATAATACTAAGGGCCCTGCATATGCAGCATTCCTGGTAAGTGTCCTGATGGATGGTCGGGAAGCCCCTATGATCCTCTCAGCTGTTCTCACAGTCCTTTGTAGCGATTCCTGGTGCGATGCTCAATTGCTCCCATACCAGATGGAGATGTACTCTCAATGGTGCTCCTGTAAAATGCAATTACAATGGGGGCTGGGAGCCTTGTTTGCCTCAATCTCCTGCAGAAGCAGAGGTGCTGCTGTGTCTTCTTGTTCAGGCAGGCGATATTAAGGGACCAGGTGAGGTCATCCATAACATGAACTCCCAGGAACTTGGTGCACTTAATTCTCTACAGCAGCCATGGACTTGCAGAGGGGGATACTTTGCCTGCACTATGCTGAAGTCCAGAATGAGTTCCTTTGTCTTATCCATGTTCAGGCTTAAGTTGTTTTCTCACACCAATCCACCAGCCGCTCCACTTCCTCTCCGTACCCCGCCTCATCATCATTCTTGATAAGGCCAACCACTGTTGTGTCATCCGCAAACCTGATGACACGGTTTGAGCTGAATCCTGCGACACAGTCATCTGTCAGGAGTATGAACAGCAATAGGCAGAGCACACAGCCTTGGGGAGTGCCAGTGCTCAGCGTAATGGAATGAGGGATGTTCCTGCCTACATGGACTGACTGTGGCCTTACTGTTAAGAAGTTTCATATCCAATTGCAGAGGGAGGTGTTTAGACCCAGCATGGACAGTTTCCCCACCAGCTTCTGGGGTATGTTGGCGTTGAATGCAGAACTGAAGTCTATAAACAGTGCGACCCCATTTTCCGGGTGGGACAGGACAGGGTGGAGGGTAGAGACTATTGCATCATCAGTGGATTGATTTGAGCAATAAGCAAACTGGAAAGGGTCCGGTGTAGCCAGGAGAAAGGCTTTAATGTTCTCCATGAGCAGCTGCTCAAAGCATTTCATAATGGCTGATAATGGTTAATGCCACCAGACGATAGTCATTTAGGCAGGTTACTCTCACCTTCTTTAGCTGGATGATGGTTGCCACCTTGAAAACTGAGGGGACAATAGATTGTTCCAGGGTGATGTTAAATATATGTGTCAACACCTCCGTTTGCAGACTCTTTCAGAAAATGATCTGGTATAATTATTGGGCTCCTCAGGTTTGCATGGGTTTACGTTGCCAGGGTCTTCCTCACCTCAGCTTCAGCCTGATGGAATGTCTGCTCCCCTAGGGGGAGGGGTGCCTTCCTTGCCAGCACTTAGTTCTGCGCGTAGAATACATTCAACCTCTCAGGGAGAGGCTCCTTCTTGAGGAGCTTAAGGGACTTAGAGCTATTCCCACTGCCGTCTGTAAGGAGTTTGTATTTCTCACTGTAACTGCATGGGTTTCCTCTGGGTGCTCTGGTTTCCTCCCACATTCCAAAGACATACAGGTTATTGTTAATGAATTGTGAACATGCTATGTTGGCACCAGATGCCTGGTACACTTGCAGGCTGCCCAGCACAATCCTCACTGATTTGATTTGACACAGATGATGCATTTTACTGTATCTTCCCATGCACATGTGATAAATAAAACTAATCAAATCTCACTGTAGTTGGCCAAATCAAAAGTGGTGACAAATTGACATCTATTCACTTTTCACCTGTAACCCAAGACATTTTAATTCCTTGGTGCTAATGTATTAGAGGATGTGTTCCAGGTGTCATCACATAGAAGGCACGAATGCACCTCTACTTTCTAAGAAATGTCCGTTGTTTCTGCTTGTCACTGAAAACCTCAACAACTTCTAAGCATCCTAACATGGCCTGCAATGCACACACCAATGCTCTGGAATGGAAAGTAGTGGATACAGCTCAGTACATCACAGGCAATATCCTCCCACCATTGTGTATGTTTACATGGAGCACTGCACGACAAAGCAACATCCAAAAGCAAAGTGATTCACCATTCAGGCCATGCTCTCTTTTCACTACTACAGTGGGGCATTAGGCACTGGGTCCTACACCACCAAGTTCAGGAACAGTTATTACCCTACAACCATTGTGGATAACTTCACTCACTTTAGCTTTGAACTGATTCTATGACCTACAGGCTCACTTTCAAGGGCCGTTTACAACTCGTTCTCAATTTTTTTTTTCATTTGCGCAGTTTGTCTTCTTTCACATGTTAGTTGTTTGTTGGTTGGTGAGGCTGCACTTTGCATATTACATTCAGCTTTGGTCACCCTGCTATAGGAACGACAGCATTAAGCTGTAAATAGTGTAGAGTAGAAGGATCTACTGCTTTCCTGGTGTATATGACAAATTCTTCTCGGGCTTCCTGCTGGGTACAACTAACTCAGTCCCTTGAATTCTGACAATGTCCTTGTAAACCTTTTCTACAGTAATGTTATTATTGTATCTGCCTCAAACACTTCATCCAGCAGATCATTCCAAGTATTACCCTCTGAGTGAAAATGTTGCCCCTGAGGTTCCTCTTCCTCTTCGATCCATGGAAGAAAGACTGTGCATTCACTCTGTCTATGACCCTCCTTCTGAATCTTCTCCAATGCCAACACATCGTTCCTTAGATATGGGGCCCAAAACTGCTCACAATATTCCAAATGCAGTCTCGCCAATGCCTTATAAAGTCTCAGCATTATATCCTCGCTTTTATATTCTAATCCCCTGGAAATGAATGCTAACCCTTATTACTGACTCAACCTGCAAGTCAATCTTTGGGGAATTCTCAGTCTACTAGGAATCTGAAGTCCACTTGCACCTCCAATTTCTGACTTTGCATTCTCGGACTGATGCTTGTATTACCACTTAGTCACTTCCAAGAGTTATAAATTGATGGTGGCATGCAATTAATGTTCAGGAATTTGGGAAAATTTAATTATTGTATGAAATCTTCTATTGCACATAACATTTGGCATTAATTTTAATTCTTTAATATGGTAATTAATGTGTAAAGAATCTGATTAATCTATTTTCCAGGGAATGATAAAGTGGTGGATGTTGAATATTGTGAGCTCAAATATCCTTCTATCGAAATCAATGTTACATTCTTTCCAAAGCCAAAATATCCTATTGGTTATAGTGCCAAAAACTGCCCACAATATTCCACCCAAGTTCAATTACTTAACTATTATGCTGCCAAGTCCTACATAACGAGTTTTATGGGTTGAAGATGCATAAAAAAGCAGTCAGAGATCAGCTATTATCTCACTATGTGGTGGTATATCGGGAAGCACCTTAAATGGCCTGGCTCATTTCTTCTATTCCAATGTTCTTTATGACATCTCTAGAAATAGAAGAATGGATATTGAATGTTGTAAGAGATGGTGAGGTAAGACAATTCCCTAATGATTCCACTCTTAAAGGAGAACAATCCTTCAGCAGAATTTCCAGATAAAAATGCATGCCATCTTATAGATTTTCTTTACATGTTCCTAAGAAGAGGATTATTTTTAGTTTGATTTCAGAATCAGAATGCAGTGAAAACAAAGGTGATCAGTTAATTAGCATTTGCATGGGCATATTTTAAAGATTTCCTCTCAATAACCAAATATTAATTACTGTAATGTCTTTTTAAGGTGAAGGGATTAGGTGTATTTAATTTTAGAGGCAATAATCTCCAGTGGTATAGGTAAAACTCAAGAAGCAGTTCATCTGATTGAGAAAAGATCTTCTAACTTCTACAAAGTTTGTAGTTCTGTATTAGAAGATTACTAGTTTCGAGTGTCTAATTTCAGAGACCCAACCAGTCCCCTCCACCAAATCTCATTTAATTGAGTCAACCCATTCTCATAACAACATTTCCTTCAAGCCCATTCACACTTTCCAGAGTAAAGGTGCATCTATTGAAATTCATACGGGATATGAGAAATAGTCTTGCTCGGACCTCCTCCTCCAATCCTGTTTCCAGTATTTCAATGATTGTAAAGCATTCATTAAAAATTCAAAAGCTTAATTAACCTTGCTACCAATTTTCACCCTGCTCTTACTTTCATATGGCCCATCTCTCATTTCTTTCCTTCCCTTTCACTTCATTTCGTGGGATAAGTTAGCAACAGATATACAAGTCTTCCACATCAATGTTATATCTACCTTTTCCCCACATTACCTCCTGTAAAAACACCAGTCTGTTATTACACTTTCCACACATCTGTTGTGGAGGCGATTTCCTTGTCCCTGAACGTCAGCTACCATAGCAACACACACAAAATGCTGGAGGAACTCAGCAGGTCAGGCAGCATCTATGGAAATGAATAAACAGTCAACGTTTTGGGTAGCAAAGGAAGGTGGGATAGGCTGGAATATCTTCTTCAGGGCTGGAACGGAAGGGGGAAGACTGGAAAATCGGCTATCATAGACCCCTGGAACACACCTATTTCCCATTCCTCTAATCCCAGATTCCCCTCTCCCAAGCACAGCAAGGATAACGTTCTCTTGCTCCTCTTTACGCCTGTTAAATTCAATAGATCACTGTCATTGCTGATAATAAAGTAACTGGGCCCAGAACACACACACTGGTACGACTCATGCGTTCTTTTTGTTTTACCTGCGCTCAAGGAGAACAGCATGGCTCCTGTCACCTACACTCTTCCGAAGCCGGGACAGAAAACTGCTGTTTTTGTACAGAATTGGCTTATCAGCTACAGATATTGGCCATTAGGTTTAAATTCTTTACCTGTAAGAGCAATCACCATTCACAATAGAGGTACTAAAAGTCAATAGACACTTGAAGTTGACAACCAAGTACTCCATAACCTCATCCTTTACGATTGACTCCTACATTTTCCCAACCACCAAGGTCAGGCTAACTGGTCTATAATTTCCTTTCCACTGCCTTGATCCTTTCTGAAAGAGTGGAGTAACATTTGCAATTTTCCAGTCCTCTGGCACCATGCCAGAGTCCAATCATTTTTGAAAGATCATTGCTAATGCCTCCACGATCTCTACCGCACCTCTTTCAGAACCCTAGGGTGCAGTTCATCTGGTCCTAGTGACCTACATACGCTGAGGTTTCAGCTTTTTGAGCACCTTCTCCCTTGCACTCATTTCTCTTCCCTCACGGCCTTCAACATCTGGCACACTACTAAATGCTCATTTAGTTCATCTGCCATCTCCTTGTCCTTTGTTATTATTTCTCCGGCCTCATTTTCTAGCGGTCCTATATCCACTTTCATCTCTTATTTTTTTTTAAACAGAACGAGATTCAGTGTGCCGGCTTTTGTTCAGGTTAAAAGGTTCAGCTGTTTAAGCAGAACGGGAAGGAAATGTAGAAAGCTGCCTCAGTTAAATGCAAACGCCGCATTTTCGCGTGTATTTTCCACCATTTTTTCCCAGATCGGGAAGAAAACACGTCACAGAAAAATTATACGCGGGTTTATAACGGCATTTTCCAACGGGCAAATTTAAAATCGTACAAGTTCTGAAGTACAGTCCGGGAACGGATTAATTAATCTGCGTAGTGTACAGTTCCGGTGGCGGTGGAAACGTATTCAAAGTCGCCTTGGCCCAAAAGCATCTTCGAGCCCAGTGACCAGGCTAACCACATACAAAAATATACCGTGCGACGACGTCCCCGTGTTTATCCCCACCGTATCCACCATCCCACCATGCTTATTGGATCAAAGACCTGTAAGCCCCATACATTTCCAATAGTAACAACAACTATGCTGTTCCAACCAAATATTACCAGTCACAAATGGGTCACATGAGCCATGAAACAGGTAATATTACAAACCAAAGTCTTCAGTGAAATTTTAAGCAGAAGTTAATCTAGTAATGATCAGCCAGAATTTGGTCACTGTCAACTTGGTTAAAGATAAAACAAAGCTACAAGTTAAAACAACATTCAAAGTGTATAGGACAGCTATCGCAATATTTTTAAAGCAATGTGCAATATTGCCCGGAGTGTAGAGTAGAGCAGCCCGGGAAGTCTCACACAAGTATCGTTCTCATTCCCCTGACAGCTTCAATCCTTTGATGTTGTAATTGCTTTTGGCAATATTGTAAAACACTCACAATTTTATTTAACTCTTCTCCTCTCACACAAGTAACAGCGCATATTCTCCTGTAATCTAGGTTGCAATTTAATCACACTAACATTAAAACAGGCGTCCCCGCCTCTACTGTATCCCGATACTTTTGAAATTTACGCGCGCGTTTTACATATCTATTAGCAACATTGTCTCCCGCCTGACCCTGTTTTTAATGCCAATCTACAGTGCGAGGGAAACAATTTCTTGGGGCTCCTATTAGATCAACTCTAGGGACATTTAAATCAACATTTCCCTCATCCCCTCTGCAGGCTTCTGGCTTGCGTAAAGCTCTAGAGGCAGGGCACCGGCTAACGCTGGGTGTACTTGAGGCGGAACTTGGCATGTGCTTTGTTAAAACCGTGCCAGGGGTATGTAACATCGAGTTCATCCTCGGACTCGAGTGGTGATTGTTTCTTTTCAAACACTGGGGTATTTTTACACTTTGCCTGTTCGCTGTGCTTATATCGAAATGGAACAGTCACAAGCCTTTTGCCATTTCCTGTCGCTAACAAGAAGTCTGCGGACACCCAGTCCAGTCCACACATTTCAACATAATACTTTCTGCTATAAACATGGGGGTCCTTTAGAGGTCCGCGACAGGGGATTTTCACACTACCATTCGTGCACAGACACAGGCCTACACATCTCGGAATTCATTTTTTTTTGGTCGAATTTTCCAGTGCTTCGAGCGGGACACGACCCGGACAACGGCAACTTTAAAATAAAACGCTGCAGCTTTCCTGTGTCGGCGACAGAGGTGTTGGCGTACCTTGACTACTCCGTACAGGAGGGGAGTTGCGTTCCAGCTGCAGATTCAAATTTCTTGTTCAAATATGAACAGCCTACGATTTAGCACTGATCCGCCACCGGGGCCGAATTCCTTTCTCCCATATAACGGGTTAGCCATCTCGGGGGAACCTCCAAGTAACCGTCGTCGCTGATAATAAAATAAGATAAATAACTGGGCCCAGAACACACCGCTCCTACAACTCAAGCGTTCCTTTTATTTTACTTATGCTCAAGGACAGCATGGGTCTTCTGAAGCCAAGCCAGAAAGCTGCTATTTTTGTACAGAATTATCAGGCTTATCAGTTGCAGATGTTGACCATTTGGTAAAATGTACATGTTTAAATTCTTTATTTGCAAGATCAATCACCACTCACAATAGGAGGTGTTAAAAGTCGATCAAAACTTCAAGCTGACAACCCACATATTTTGAAGTTAGTAAACCAATTGTCCCTTGGTTGCTGGAGGTGTTTGACACCCTTCTATGAACTCTGTCTTGTCTGTCTCTGGCACGCCCTCCGCCCCCCCCCCCATGTTTTTTGGGGAATGCTCTCCCTCTAGCATTCAAAGGGGACGGTAGCACTCACGATATTCCATCTCCATCAAACACTTCCCTGAAACCAGAATGGCTCATGTCAGAAAGAGGACAAGGGTAAATGTCCACACTGTAGGGCTCAGAATCTTTGAAACTCCATACCACTGATAGTTGAGAAGATGACCATTAAATACAATATATTCAAAGCAGTGAGTGACTTTTAAACTACAAGGCAGTGAATGAGCTCATTGTGGAAGCAAGATCTCCGAGGACCTAACCTGGTCCCGATAACTCAATGCAGCTATAGAGAAGGCTATACTTCATTAGGAGTTTGAACAAAAACACTGAAAAACTTCTATAGTTGTACCGTCGAGAGCATTCTGACAGGCTGCATCACTGTCTGGTATGGGGGGGGGGGGAGGAGAGAGAGAGCTACTGCACAGGACCGAAAGAAGCTGCAGGGGGTCGTAAATCTAGTCGGCTCCATCTTGGGTACTAACCTACAAAGTACCCCGGATATCTTTAGGGAGTGGTGTCTGAGAAAGGCAGCGTCCATTATTAAGAACATTCAGCACCCAGGGCACGCCCTTTTCTCACTGTTACCATCAGGTAGGAGGTACAGAAGCCTGAAGGCACACACTCAGTGATTCAGGAACAGCTTGTTCCCCGCTGCCATTCAATTCCTAAATGGACATTGAACCCTTGAAGACTACCTCACTTTTATTAATATATATTATTTCTGTGTTGCGTGATTTTAATCTATTCAGTACTGTAATTGATTCAGTTATTTATTTTTACTTTTTTTCTTCTGTATTATGTATTGCATTGAACTGCCGCTGCTCCTAAGTTAATAAATTTCACATCACATGCCGGTGATAATAAACCTGATTCTGAGACAGTGTGCGGAGCTAGTTCCGTGGAATGGAATATTCCTGCCCGTTTTTTTTTTAAAACACTCTAGAACACCACCGCACAGAACCAAGCCCTTCCGCATAGTTAGCCAGAACTGAATTATTAATTTGCCTGGTCGCATTGACTTGCATGGGAACGACAGCTCTCCATACTCCTCCTATCCACGTACCTATCCAAATTTCTCTCAAATGTTGAAATTGAACCCGTACTTACCACTTCTGCTGGCAGCTTGTTTCACACTCTCACCACCCTCTGAGTGAAGAAGTTCCTGCTTTAAACATTTCACCTTTCTACCTGAACCTATGAGCCTAGTTCTAAACACAAAATAATCTACAGATGCTGGGGTCAAAGCAACACTCAGAACACGCTGGAGGAACTCCGTGGAAAAGATTGGTCGACATTTCGGACGGGAACCCTCTGTCAGGACTGTAGAGGGAAGCGGCAGAGGGCCTCTGCCCCTTCCCTCTACAGTCCTGACGAAGGGTTCCAGCCAGAAACGTCGACCAATCTTTTCCACGGATGCTGCTCGACCTGCTGGGTTCCTCCAGCGTGTTGTGAGCCCTAGTTCTAGTCTTCTCTAACCTCAGTGGGAAAAGCCTGCTTGCATTTATCCTATCCCTGTTATGAGAAGCGTTTAACCACAAGATCTCCTGGAGTTTAGACACTTTCTAACTCTCCGGAGAAAGGAGTAGCTGACACAGCCCCTTTAAGGATTCAGAACTACCCCGCTAATTGGCAATCATGTTTTGGCGCCAAGAATTCAGTCTTTAAAGAGCACCTGAAAGGCGCCTCAAAGCTCAATCATAGTTTAACTAGAGATAAGGTCTAGTGTTTTGTTGTACAGGTACTCAGCTCACTTTCCAGCTTTATACCATGTCTCGATCCTTGCCTCAGCATTTGGGTCCTAACCACCCTTGGCAAGGTCTCTCATCACAGTATGATTAAGCCAACATGGACCCAGCGGGGCATCAGTCTTCCGTCCGCTGTCGCCAGCCACGGCGAGATGATCTCGAGAAAAAGCCTGGAGGTTCAGTACCTCTAGGTTATCGTTCATCAGCTTTCACAAAAGGGAGGCCAGAGTCACCCGAGAAAGCTAGTCAGTCACTCTGCAGAGCCAGTATGTCTTCCATCTCCGGAGAGATTCGATGGTGACCCGGGTTCTTGCCGCGGTTTCCTCACCCAGTGTTCGTTAGTATTCAAACTCCAGCCGTCCTGGTTCCTTTCTGAGCAGGGAAAGGTGGCTTTCATTATCTCTCTTCTGACTAGAAATACACTGGCCTGTGCCACCGCGCATTGGGAACGAAGGTCGGAGATTTCCTCTGATTCGGAGGAACTCGATGCCTTCACGAGAAAGGTGTTCCCGCACCCCACTGGAGCCAGCTGGTCCTCCTGATAAAGATTTGACCAACTGTGGAATAGCAGATGAGGTTGGGGGTTCATGTGGAAGACATCAATTTCTACATTATTGACTCCCCACTCACCCCCCCCCCCCCGATCCTCGGGTACCCTTGGCTGCCTCAGCATAACCCATCCGTGGACTGGAGGGCGGGGAGAATCATTGCTTGGTCCCGTCATCGTAAGACGTTATGATTGTGCAATGGTGTCCCGACCCGAGACCAACGATCAACAAGGGGGAAGTTTTCAGTGCGAGGTCATCTGAAACCTTCTGGAGACCTTGTTCTGCCCTCAAGGAAAGAAAGGCCGGTTCTGGACAGCGGGACTGTGCGTGTCCCGACTCTGTCCAACCGGGTCCGCACGGGAACTTTCACCTGAGGATGAGGAGACTCGGAGGACAGACGAACCACCCCTGCCACCGAAGAAACCTCGGGAGTCCTCTTGAAGGAGGGTTCAGAAGAACTTGGGACTCGCAGACCAGTTGTAGTTCCTTTCGTATACAGTACCAGGACTTAGATGAGGCTTTCAGCAAGGGAAAGGCATCGACTTTTCCACCACACTGACTATGCTGTAGAAACATAGAAACATAGAAAATAGGTGCAGGAGTAGGCCATTCGGCCCTTCGAGCCTGCACCGCCATTTATTATGATCATGGCTGATCATCCAACTCAGAACCCCACCCCAGCCTTCCCTCCATACCCCCTGACCCCGGTAGCCACAAGGGCCATATCTAACTCCCTCTTAAATATAGCCAATGAACTGGCCTCAACTGTTTCCTGTGGCAGAGAATTCCACAGATTCACCACTCTCTGTGTGAAGAAGTTTTTCCTAATCTCAGTCCTAAAAGGCTTCCCCTCTATCCTCAAACTGTGGCCCCTCATTCTGGACTTCCCCAACATAGGGAACAATCTTCCTGCATCTAGCCTGTCCAATCCCTTTAGGATCTTATACGTTTCAATCAGATCCCCCCTCAATCTTCTAAATTCCAACAAGTACAAGCCCAGTTCATCCAGTCTTTCTTCATATGAAAGTCCTGCCATCCCAGAAATCAATCTGGTGAACCTTCTTTGTACTCCCTCTATGGCAAGGATGTCTTTCCTCAGATTAGGGGACCAAAACTGCACACAATATTCCAGGTGTGGTCTCACCAAGGCCTTGTACAACTGCAGTAGTACCTCCCTGCTCCTGTACTCGAATCCTCTCGCTATAAATGCCAGCATACCATTCGCCTTTTTCACCACCTGCTGTACCTGCATGCCCGCTTTCAATGACTGGTGTATAATGACACCCAGGTCTCGTTGCACTTCCCCTTTTCCTAATCGGCCACCATTCAGATAATAATCTGTTTTGCTATTTTTGCCACCAAAGTGGATAACTTCATATTTATCCACATTAAATTGCATCTGCCATGAATTTGCCCACTCACCCAACCTATCCAAGTCATCCTGCATCCTCTTAGCATCCTCCTCACAGCTAACACTGCCACCCAGCTTCGTGTCATCCGCAAACTTGGAGATACTGCATTTAATTCCCTCATCCAAGTCATTAATATATATTGTAAACAACTGGGGTCCCAGCACTGAGCCTTGCGGTACCCCACTAGTCACCGCCTGCCATTCTGAAAAGGTCCCGTTTATTCCCACTCTTTGCTTCCTGTCTGCTAACCAATTCTCCACCCACACCAATACCTTACCCCCAATACCGTGTGCTTTAAGTTTGCACACTAATCTCCTGTGTGGGACCTTGTCAAAAGCCTTTTGAAAATCCAAATATACCACATCCACTGGTTCTCCCCTATCCACTCTACTAGTTACATCCTCAAAAAATTCTATGAGATTCGTCAGACATGATTTTCCTTTCACAAATCCATGCTGACTTTGTCCGATCATTTCACCGCTTTCCAAATGTGCTGTTATCACATCCTTGGTAACTGACTCCAGCAGTTTCCCCACCACCGACGTTAGGCTAACCGGTCTATAATTCCCCGGTTTCTCTCTCCCTCCTTTTTTAAAAAGTGGACTTACATTAGCCACCCTCCAATCCTCAGGAACTAGTCCAGAATCTGACGAGTTTTGAAAAATTATCACTAATGCATCCACTATTTCTTGGGCTACTTCCTTAAGCACTCTAAGATGCAGACCATCTGGCCCTGGGGACTTATCTGCCTTCAATCCCTTCAATTTACCTAACACCACTTCCCTGCTAACATGTATTTCGCTCAGTTCCTCCATCTCACTGGACCCTCTGTCCCCTACTATTTCTGGAAGATTATTTATGTCCTCCTTAGTGAAGACAGAACCAAAGTAATTATTCAATTGGTCTGCCATGTCCTTGCTCCCCATAATCAACTCACCTGTTTCTGTCTGCAGGGGACCTACATTTGTCTTTACCAGTCTTTTCCTTTTTACATTTCTATAAAAGCTTTTACAGTCCGTTTTTATGTTCCCTGCCAGTTTTCTCTCATAATCTTTTTTCCCCTTCCTAATTAAGCCCTTTGTCCTCCTCTGCTGAACTCTGAATTTCTCCCAGTCCTCAGGTGAGCCACTTTCTCTGGCTAATTTGTATGCTTCTTCTTTGGAATTGATACTATCCCTAATTTCTCTTGTCAGCCACGGGTGCACTACCTTCCTTGATTTATTCTTTTGCCAAACTGGGATGAACAATTGTTGTAGTTCATCCATGCAAATGTAGATCTTCTGTACGTCCTCTGCGGATCGATTATACACACTCTCAGGCCCAGAGAGAAATGCAATGGAAGGGCATATAAAGGAGGCTCTTGCCAGGGTCCACCTCAGCAGCTAGTGCAGGCTTCATACAAAAGGATGGGAGCCTGTGGCCATGCATTGACTATAGGGGATTAAACTACATAACAGCCAAGAATCATTCCCCCTTTCCACTGATGAAAAAATGAATATTGCCTTCAGATTCTTCAAGGGGCAAGAGTATTTAGTAAGCTAGACCTGCAGAGTGTGTACAGTCTGGTCTGTATACAGGAAGATGATGAGTGGAAGACTGCATTCAACAGCAACAGGGCATTACGAGTACCTGGTTAAGCCCTTCAGGCTCGTGAATTCTCCAGCAGTTTTTCATGCCTTTATAAATGACATTCACTGGGATACCCTCCATAAGTACTTGGATGTTATCCTAATCTTCTTAATTCCATGGAGGATCATGTCACTCATGCCGGGGACATTTTAAAGTGCCTTCTAGAAAATGGGCTGTCAAGCAGGTGAAGTCTGAATTTCACGTGATGACCATCGTGTTTTTTTTATCATCTCCAGTGGCCATCTCAAGATGGCCCCTACAAAGACCCAAGGCAGTCAGAGATTGGCCACAACCATCCTGTTATGAGATTCACCCAACCTTCCAGCTTCTGCGGTTTTTGCTCTAACACTCCAGAGTATGGATAGTTGGTGCAGCCCTTTTAAGGGTTCAGGACCATCCCACTAAATGGCAATCATGTTTCGGCATCAAGAATTCCGAATTTAAAGATCACCTGAATGAAGCCTCAGTGCTCAATCATAGCCTAATTAGAGATATCGTCCAGTGTTTGTTTTGTGCTCAGTTCTCAATCTAGTTTGATATTGTCTCAATCCTTGCCTCAGAGACTCCAGCATTTGGGTCCTAACCATCCTTGTCAAGGTATCTTGGCACAATTTTTATAACTCTAACAAATCTCCCCTCAGTCTTCTATGCTCCAGAGAATCTCACCTGGTCCGAACACCAGCTCCATACCAAAGAAAGCCCAGCAGCATCTCTACTTTCTGCAAAGGCTGAGAAAAGTCCATCTCTCACCCCCCATCCTCACCACATTCCACAGAGGTTGTATTGAGAGCATCCCGAGCAGCTGCATCACTGCCTGGTTCAGAAATTGCACCATCTCGGATCGCAAGACCCTGCAGCGGATAGTGAGGTCAGTTGAGAAGATCATCGGGGTCTCTCTTCCCGCCATTAGAGACATTTACACCACACGCTGCATCCGTAAAGCAAACAGCATTATGAAGGACCCCACGCACCCCTCATACAAACTCTTCTCCCTCCTGCCATCTGGCAAAAGGCACCAAAGTATTTGGGCTCCCACAACCAGACTATGTAACAGTTTCTTCCCCCAAGTCATCAGACTCCTCAATACCCAGAGCCTGGACTGACATCAACCTACTGCCCTCGACTGTGCCTATTGTCTTGTTTATTATTTATTGTAATGCCTGAACTGTTTTGTACACTTTATGCAGTCCCAGATAGGTCTGTAGTGTAGTGTAGTTTTTGTGTTGTTTTTTACATATTTCAGTGTAGTTTTTGTATTGTTCATGTAGCACCATGGTCCTGAAAAAACATTGTCTCGTTTTTACTGTGTATTGTACCAGCAGTTATGGTTGAAATGACCATAAAAAGTGACTTGACTTGACTTAAGTCCTAGCCTATTGAACCTTTTCCTATAACTCTGGCCCTCAAGACAAGGCCAATTCCTTGTACTTTTTCAATCTTATTGACATCTGTCCTGCAGGTAGATGACCAAAACTGCACACAATACTCCAACGTGGGGCTCACCAAAGTCTTGTACAGTTACAATATAACATCCCACTCCTATATTTAATACAACCAACACACATAAAAGTTGCTGGTGAACGCAGCAGGCCAGGCAGCATCTCTAGGAAGAGGTGCAGTCGACGTTTCAGGCCGAGACCCTTCGTCAGGACTAACTGAAGGAAGAGTGAGTGAGGGATTTGAAAGTTGGAAGGGGAGGGGGAGATCCAAAATGATAGGAGAAGACAGGAGGGGGAGGGATGGAGCCAAGAGCTGGACAGTTGATAGGCAAAAGGGATACGAGAGGATCATGGGACAGGAGGTTTGGGAAGAAAGACGGACGGGGGGAACCCAGAGGATGGGCAAGGGGTATATTCAGAGGGACAGGGGGAGAAAAAGGAGAGTGAGAGAAAGAATGTGTGTATAAAAATAAGTAATAGATGGGTTACGAGGGGGAGGTGGGGCATTAGCAGAAGTTAGAGAAGTCGATGTTCATGCCATCAGGTTGGAGGCTACCCAGACGGAATATAAGGTGTTGTTCCTCCAACCTGAGTGTGGCTTCATCTTTACAGTAGAGGAGGCCGTGGATAGACATGTCAGAATGGGAAGGGATCGCTCCCTACGCAACTTCCTTGTCCATTCGTCCCCCCCATCCCTCCCCACTGATCTCCCTCCTGGCACTTATCCATGTAAGCAGAACAAGTGCTACACATGCCCTTACACTTCCTCCCTTACCACCATTCAGGGCCCCAAACAGTCCTTCCAGGTGAGGGGACACTTCACCTGTGAGTCGGCTGGTGTGATATACTGTGTCCGGTGCTCCCGATGTGGCCTTTTATATAATGGCGAGACCCGACGCAGACTGGGAGACCGCTTTGCTGAATACCTACGCTCTGTCCGCCAGAGAAAGCAGGATCTCCCAGTAGCCACACATTTTAATTCCACATCCCATTCCCATTCTAACATGTCTATCCACGGCCTCCTCTACTGTAAAGATGAAGCCACACTCAGGTTGGAGGAACAACACCTTATATTCCATCTGGGTAGCCTCCAACCTGATGGCATGAACATCGACTTCTCTAACTTCCGCTAATGCCCCACCTCCCCCTCATACCCCATCTGTTACTTATTTTTATACACACATTCTTTCTCTCACTCTCCTTTTTC
This sequence comes from Mobula birostris, assembly GCF_030028105.1. Lineage (NCBI taxonomy): Eukaryota > Metazoa > Chordata > Chondrichthyes > Myliobatiformes > Myliobatidae > Mobula > Mobula birostris. The sequence continues at coordinate 53,167,347 of NC_092383.1, read as the reverse complement.
TCCCTCTGTCCCTCTGAATATACCCCTTGCCCATCCTCTGGGTCCCCCCCGCCTTGTCTTTCTTCCCGGACCTCCTGTCCCATGATCCTCTCATATCCCTTTTGCCAATCAACTGTCCAGCTCTTGGCTCCATCCCTCCCCCTCCTGTCTTCTCCTTTCATTTTGGATCTCCCCCTCCCCCTCCAACTTTCAAATCCCTTACTCAATCTTCCTTCAGTTAGTCCTGACGAAGGGTCTCGGCCTGAAACGTCGACTGCACCTCTTCCTAGAGATGCTGCCTGGCCTGCTGCGTTCACCAGCAACTTTTATGTGTGTTGCTTGAATTTCCAGCATCTGCAGAATTCCTGTTGTTTGCGCCTATATTTAATACACTGATTTATGAAAGCTCTTTATGAAGTCACTTCCAAGGAATTGTGGATCGGTATTCCCAGATCCCTTGGTTCTATTGCAGTCAGTATTCTACCACTCCCTGTATCAGGCCTACCCTGGTTGGTCTTCCCAAAGAGCAACAGCTCACACTTGTCTGCATTAAATTCCATATGCTGTTTTCCTCCCATTTTTCCAGCGGGTTCTGATCCCTCTGCAGCATTGATAGTCTTCCTTGGCGTCTGCCTCAGCCCCAGTCTTGGTGAGATCTGGACAGTTGCTGATCCAGTTTACCACATTATCATCCAGCTACCACCCTGATATGATCCAGATACAGTATCACCAGGACATGCCCGCCACTTATTGCTACTCAGGTACAGGAGCTTGGAACCACACATACAGCATAAGACCATGAGATACAGGAGCAGAATTAGGCCATTTGGCCCATCGAGTCTGCTCTGCCATTTCATCATGGCTGATCCATTTTTCCCAGCTTCTTTCCCATCATCAGATTTCTGAATCGCTAATGACCCCAAGTACACCAGCACACTATTGTGTTCTTCTATTTTGCTCTCATTTTGCACTCATTTTTTAAAGTTATATCTTATGTTTTTATGAATTGCAATGTACTGCTCTAGGAAAACAACATATTTGACAACCTATGCCAGTGACATTAAACACCATTCTGATTCAGATTATTGATAGAGTTGGCTTCTCCCACAAAGCCAATGTTTAATCCAGAGCGACACACAGAAAATGCTGGAGGAACTCAGTAGGTCAGGCAGGGAATGAATAAATAGTTACCGTTTCAGATCGCCGAGAAGCTGGGGAGGGGAAGGAGGCCAGCTGGAAGGTGATGGGTGAAGCCAGCTGGATAGGAAAGGTAAAGGGCTGGAGAGAAAGCAATCTGATAGAATTTTGACAGACGGAGGCACTGGACAAAGCGGTCCCCCAATTTACGATGGGTTTCACCAATGTACAGTACAGAAGGTTGAATTGGGAGCACTTGTTGGAGAAATTCTGTTTTGGCAAGTTTCCAAAAGCAGAATTTCCTGGTGGCCAACCATTTTAATTCCTATTCCAACATGTTGGTCCATTGCATCCTATTTTGTCATGATGAGGCCACTCCCAGAGTGGAGGAACAACACCTCATATTCCATCTGGCTAGCCTCCAACCTGATGGCATAAGCATCGATTTCTCCTTCTGGTTTAAAAAAAATTCCCTCCCCCCACTTCCCTCTTCTATTTCCCACTCTGGTCTCTTGCCTCTTCTTACCTGCCTATCACCATCTCCTTCCCTTTCTCCCATGGTCCACTCTCCTCTCCAGCCCTTTGCCTACCCACCTGGCTTCACCTGTCACCTTCTAGCCAGTGCTTCTTCCCCTCCCCTGACCTTCCTATTCTGGCATTTTCCTTGTTCTTTTCCAGTCCTGAAGAAGGCTCTCAGCCCAAAACGTCAAATCTTTGTTCATTTCCATAGATGCTGCCTGACCTGCTGAGTTCTTCCAGCATTTTGAGTGTGTGTTGCTTTGGATTTCCAGCATCTGAGGAATTTCTTGTGTTATGTAACCGGCAACAATGAATATCAATCGAGTCAGGTTATATAAAAACAACCAAACATTTATTAAACACAGATAAACAATTTAAAAAAACCACAACCTTAACTGGAAGTTAACTGCTATGTGGCCATTCAACAAATCGCCACTCAGTACTGGTTCTTAAAGTGATAAATGCGAAAACAGTTCTTAAAGCGGTAAAGTCAAATACAGTTCTTAAAATGGTAAATTTGAAAGTCCAACAGATTTATACATTCAATTGGGAGAGACTTCTCTGGGGAAGGATTTCTTCACAGATGCGACTTTCCTGCTGGTTCTGTCCAAAGAATTCATGACAAAGGAAATAAACAACTTAAAAGCAACTAACCTTTCTTCTGGTGATCAAATCCTGCATGAACTCTTTGCTCTTTTGGCAAGAGTTATCTTTGATGCAGGTCGCTACTTCTTCAACGAAGACTCAATAAGGTCGATCCTTTGTTAAACTGCCGAACGATACCAACTTCTCTTAATCCTTCAGGTCCTGTACTTCGATAAAGTCTTCACTCTCCAATACTACTGAAAAGGTACATCAACAAATCTGGCAAAAATGGGTAAACTGCCAGTCCAGCACTATTGTAGCTTGCAATAGTACGTAAAACTCTGTTTTAAAAATGGAACCGTGTCATAAAAAAACACGCAATGGACCAGAGCCTCAGGCTAACGTTCTAGCTGGAAAACTAACTGCGTCACCAGGGGTCTTTCCTTTTATACCCGTGGTGAACATGTCATCATGTGACCTCACATCGGTGGGAAAATTACATCAGGTGACCTCCAGAAGACCATTACATCATTCTCACAAGAAAGTCACAAGATCTCCTTGAGGTATGTAACACTTGTTAATGATTAATCCAATTTACTCCTTCATCTTGGATGCCAAGTGAGTGAACCTTCTTGACTTAACCCCTCATGCGGGATCTTGTCAAATGCTTTGCTGAGGTTCATGTAGACAACACACTGCCCCACCTTCATCAACTTTCCTGGTAATTTGCACGAAAAACTCTACAAGATGGGTTGGCCACAACCTACCATGCACAAAGCCATGTTGACTATCCCTGTCTATCCAAATATTTATATTTCCTGTACCTTAGAAAACCTTCCAATAACTTGCCCACTAGTGATGTCAGACTCTCCAGGCTATAATTTCCTGTCTAATTCTTAGAACATTTCATAAACAACTGAACAACTTTAGCTATCCTCAGGCACCTCACCAGTGGCTGAGAAAGTTTTAAGTATCTCTGCTAGGGCCCCTGCTATTTCTGCACTTGCCTCCCACTGGGTCAAAGGGAACACCTTGTCAGGCCCCAGGGATTTATCCACCCTAATTTGCCCATGAGCTCATGTTACGTACCCCATAACTGGGTTGCCAAACCAGCAGAAATGGAACACTCGTTGGAGTCTGTGATTACTAGGAACTAATAAAGTTTTATTAAAGAAGTAAGTAATACAGTACACTAATCGTAAGGATATAATGTAACAGGTTAGCAATGATAATACACACATACACAGAAATAGGGTAATAGGAATCAATCAAGCTCTATCGCAGTCCAGGGGTAAGGTAATCAGTCTTAAGTGAAGCAGAGTTCAGTTCAGTTTAGTGCAGTTCGAAGTAATTGCTGTTGTACCGTTGGAGAGAGAGAGGGAGAGAGGGAGAGAGAGAGAGAGAGAGCGCAAGAGAGAGAGATGCAGTTGGTTTCTGGCAGACCTTTTGATGTCTTCTGATCCCACTGTGGCCACCGACTGTGACCCCCTCCATTCTGGATACGATCGTTCTTCCACGGTGAACCTGGCACCCAGGCAAGGGTGGACACACACCCCAGGTTCCCACCGATTGTACCCTTACACCCTGTGAGCCTCTGACTGATTCCCACGAACCGGTCCTCCAAACTCCCACCAACTTGTGGGGGAACACTGCTCTTTCCAGGGTCTCGTGGTGTGTCTCGTGCCTTAGCAAACCTGTTCTTTTTATCCCCCTGCTGGGGTATCACCTGTCCATCAAACTTCAAACAGTTCAGGTTCAAAGCAAGCGGTCTGTCAATATCAGAATTGTGTTTCTTTCTCGTTAATCTCTCTTCTCTCTTATTAGCATTTTGAATGTTTCTCCATTGTCTTCCGTTATCTCTCTCATTAGCATCAACCGCCCGGTAGCTCTGCTTGGCGTCACACATGACACTCACCACTGCTTTGCCTCACTTTTATAGACTGTTTCAGTCTCCTGAGTAAATACAAGTGCAAAAGAAATCCATTTAGGATCTCCTCCTTCTCTTTTGACTCCATTCCTAGATGACCGCTCTGATCTTCCAGAGGACCAATTTTGTGTCTTGCTATCCTTTTGCTCTTAACGAAAGGATAAGTGGAAGCCCTTGGATTCTCTTTCACCCTGTCTGCTAGAACAACCTCGTCTCTTCTTTTTAATATCATTTGTCTCTGTACAGCACCATGTTCAATGCTCAGGTCGAAGTTTCCGATCACGGTTTTGAGGCAAATAACTTAAGATTCGCAATATCGCCCCGTCTAGAGTCTTTGTACAATGGGGAGAATGGGGGCTGCAGTTTTCTGTACCACCAGAGTGACTGCAATCAATAGATTGAAAAATGTTTTGTGATCCTGCGGTCAGAACAGGCGCTTTAGAAATGTAAACCTTTCTCTTTTCATATAATATTAATATACATCTCTTGGCACCGAGGCTGTTTGTCATATAATCACTTCCTTGTTGCCATGGTAAAATGCTGCTTATTTTTAAAAAAAAACTGATTCTATGTTGCAAATCGAACTTCGCATACTCACCATTTAATGCAATTATTCTGCATATAGATTTGCAAATCATTCAGCATTAGACCCTTTGATCAATATTCATAAATGTGGTTTTAATGGACCTTTCCGATATTTTAATAAATGTTTTGCAAGGTTGCAACTGACTAGGAGGCGGAGCCTCGGCGCTGTTTAGTTTCAATATTGGAAGAGCTCATTGAACGAGGGGAGCATAAAAGCAATTAAAATACTGCGCTGCCATCCTTTCGAATAAATGAAACATACAGAGACCTCGCATATATCAGTTAAGTATTAATGATACTATCTAAATAGACAGTTGATCCTCTTCAATGCGACCCTATGAATTTGAATACAAAAGTATGACTCGCGTATCCGCCCCGTGTTTGCAGAGTGGTAGGATCTAATTTGAAATTACAGCGGGTCGGTGTAAACATCGAAAGTAAAAGAGGGCGCGAAGGTAAGTGGTTTCGCTCCAATATCGATGGCAAAACAAACCATTTAGATTCTCCATACATTTTCGTATTTACTTCACTGTAGTCGACAAACTATTGTGTCTAATGTTTCAAGGAAATGGTTCACAGATGTTTATATGCATTTCAAATTTGCATATATTCCAGTCTTGAAGTAGTAAATGATGCTAAGGAATTGCTTTTTTAATCTTTTGATCTAACATGCGCTTCTCGCTGCTAAAACGTGGACGACTGTGTAGCAGTTGCTGTTTAGTTTTGCTATAAAGAGAACACTAACTTCAAATGCTAAAAGTCTGAAATAACTGGGTGGACGTTTCTATCCGTACTTGGGGAAGCACGTCGCCAAAAGAGTTGACAGGTGTTTAATTTTTGTGGAGCTGCTGGGCATTTCCAGAATAGCCGGTGGAGAATGACAGTAGTGTTTGGGGATGGACGACACTCCTCGGTCATGAATCGTGTTTGCAATGTCTGTGCACGCAGAGGGTCTCTGTGAGGGCGGAGAGATATTGGACAGTAACTCAGGAACAGCTCTCGACAATGTCAGATATTTGTGCAGCACTAATAAGTAATAGAGGAGGCAAAATACTGCAGGCGCGAGTATGTCTTGAACGGCTTCTCAATTGTGACAGTGGGTGCTATATTCAGGTTTGAATTATCTGAATATTCTTTTGTCGGAAGCTTTCAAACTCCGTGCAGTGTGTGACAGTCGGACCTCTTTTAGTCTCAGTAGTCACAGATTATGTTCCGACCGTGGAGAACTCAGCATTGTGTCCAGATTCCTAGTTCAGTTACTTGGTTTATTTAATAACAAAACATCACGAACCTGGGTGGAAGGAGCCTTAATCTTCTTAGCAGGAATAAAGAGTAGAAAATGATGGAAAAAGGAAATGCTGAAATGACCAGAGAGGATGAATGTTTCAGTCAGTGAACTTTGGTTCTGATTAATGGGTTTTGACGTGGAACATTAAATCTGTCTCTCTCGTCGCACCTACTGCCTAACCTGTTGAATACTAAGTGATTTCTAACCCTAGATTTCTAACATCTGTAGTTTCTTTACTTCTCAGCAGGAAAAATGTGGTTTGGTATGTTTTAAGAATATTTTTGAAGATGGGTGGATGGCCAGTGGGTTTTCGGGAGTACAGAAGCATGAGTTTGGAGACACTAATTCTGGATAAGAATAGGAATAGAGGAGGTGGGTATTAGTGGTGGGAAAGTGAGAGGAGGGGGGGCTAAATTGATGGTCAGGGATGAAATGGGGATGTAGTGCTGAAGAGGTTAGGAAGGGTTGTGGAAAATGACAATGGAAAAATTTGCAGAGAACTTCAGTGCAATAAATAATGGACACAACAGCTTATGTTTTGCTTTACTGGTTCTACAAACAGGAGAAAATCTGCAGATGCTGGAAATGCAAAGCAACACACAAAATATAGGAAACGGCTGATGTTTTGGGCCAGGGTCTCTGCCCAAACTCTGTCGACTGTTTCCTTTTTTCCATGGATTGTGTGTGTGTGTGTTCTAGATAGATAGATAGGTTTGTCCCATTGAAGCCAGGAAAGGATGAAGAAACCATAGTTAGAGATGTGAAACATTCTTCAACAGGAAGAAAGAAGCATTCTTAAAGCTTAGGAAGCAGGGATCAGACAGGGCTCTTGAAAGTTATAAGGCAGCCAGGAAAAAGCTTGAGTAGGGACTTATTAGGTCAAGAAGGGTACACAAGAATGTCTTGATGAGTAGGATTAAAGATAACTCCAAGGTATTCTACAAGCAAGAGAAAATCTGTAGATGCTGGAAATCCAAGCAACACACACAAAATGCTGGAGGAACTCAGCAGGCCAGGCAGTATATATGGGGAATAAAAAGTACAGTCGCTGTTTTGTGCCGAAACCCTTCGGCAGGACTGGAATACAGGAATGTGAAGAACAGGATGATAACGGATCAGGGTTGAATGATGAAACATAAGACCACATGACATAGGAGCAGAATTGTGCCATTCAGCTCATCGAGTCTGCTCTGTCATTTGATTATGGCTGAACCATTTCCCCTTCAACCTCGTTCTCCTACCTTCTCCCTGTAACCTTTCACGTCCTGACTTATCAAGAATCTGTCAACCTCTGCCTTAAACCTCTGCCTCACAGCCAGGTTAAGCAGACTCATCTGGCAAAGAATTCCACAGATTCGTCACCTTCTGGGTGAAGAAACTCCTCCTCATCTTTGTTCTCAATGGGACGTCCTTCTATTCTGAGGTTGTGTCCTATGGTCCTAGTCTTCTCCACTATGAAAGACATCCACTCATCTAGGCAATTGAACATTTGAAAGGTTCCAATGAGATCCCCACTCGTTCTTCTAAATTCCAGTGAGTACAGACCCACAGCCATCAAACACTCTTCATATGATAATCCTTTCATTGCTGGAATCATTTTCGTGAGCCTCAATTGAACCCTTTCGAATGTCAGCACATCCAGGAGGTAGAAACGGGAGGTGTGGGGTGCTGGAACTGAGAGTGGTGGTGATACCGACCCTCCTCTCTCTAATTCCATCCTCACTCTTTCCGAGTGCTCTGCACTCCACTCCTTCCACACCAATCCCAACCTCACCATCAAACCCATGTATAAAGAAGGTGCTGTAGTAGTCTAGCGTACCGACCTCTACCTTGCTGAGGCCCAACGCCAACTCTCAGACACCTCCTCTCACTTGCCCCTTGAACAGGACCTCACTAAGGAACACCAAGTTATTGTCTCCCAACCCAACATTATTGACTCTGAGGATCTCCCATCCACCACCAACCACATAGTTCTCGTGCCCCGCACCTCCCGTTTCTATCTCTTACCCAAGATCCACAAATCCACAAACCTGCTTGTCCAGGTAGACCCATTGTTTCAGCTTGTTCCTCCCCACTGAACTCGTATCTACATACCTCAACTCTACTTAATCTACCACCCCCCCCCCAAGTTCAGTCCCTTCCTACCTACATCTGTGACACTTCACATGCTCTGGATCTTATCAATGATTTCAGGTTTCCGGCCCCCCATCTTATTCTTACTATGGATGTCCAGTCCCTATACACCTCCATCCCCCACCGGGAAGACCTCAAAACTTTCCGTTTCTTTTTGGACACCAGACCCAACCAGTTCCCCTCCACCACCACTCTCCCCTGCCTAGCGGAACTTGTCCTCACTCTAAATAATTTCTCCTTTGGCTCCTCCCACTTCCTTCAAACATGTAGTCATTGGTCCCTCACATGGGTCCCAGCTATGCCTGTGTTTAACAGGGTTCCCAGTGGTAGGCTCATGCAGAAAGTCAGGAAGCACGGAATCCAGGGACACTTGACTGCAGAATTTGCATGCCACATGAGACAGAGGGAGTTAGTAGATGGAGAGTATTCTGTCCGGAGGTTTTCCGCGAGAATCTGTTTGGGGTTTCCTGTTCTTTGTAATTTTTACAAATGATTTGGATGAGGAAGTGGAAGGGTCGGTTAATAAGTTTGCAGATGGCACAAAGGTTGCTGGTGTTGTGGATAGTGTAGAATGATGTCGAGGATTCCAACAGGACATTGCTGGGACGCAGAGTTGGGCTGAGAAGTGACAGATGGCGTTCAATCTGAAAAGGTGTGAAATGGTGCACTTTGGAAGGACGTATTTGAAGGTGGAGTACAAGGCTAATGGCAGGATTCTTAGCAGGCCAGGCAGCATCTCTAGGAAGAGGTTCAGTCAACGTTTCGGGCCGAGACCCTTCGTCAGGACTAACTGAAAGAAGAACTAGTAAGAGATTTGAAAGTGGGGGGGGGAGGGAGAGATCCAAAATGATAGGAGAAGACAGGAGGGGGAGGGATGGAGCCAAGAGCTGGATAGGTGATTGGCAAAAGGGATATGAGAGGATCATGGGACAGGAGACCTAAGGAGAAAGAAAAGAGGGAGGAGGGGAAAACCCAGAGGATGGACAAGGGCTATAGTGAGAGGGATAGTGGGAGAAAAAGGAGAGAGAGAGAAAGAATGTGTGTATATAAATAAATAACGGATGGGGTACGAGGGGGTGGTGGGGCATTAGCGGAAGTTTGAGAAGTGAATGTCCATGCCATCAGGTTGGAGGCTACCCAGATGGAATATAAGGTGGTGTTGAATCTTCTCATATCCCTTTTGCCAATTAACTGTCCAGCTCTTGGCTCCATCCCTCCCCCTCCTGTCTTTTCCTATCATTTTGGATCTCCCCCTCCCCCTCCCACTTTCAAATCTCTTACTAGCTCTTCTTTCAGTTAGTCCTGACGAAGGGTCTCGGCCCGAAACGTTGACTGAACCTCTTCCTAGAGATGCTGCCTGGCCTGCTGCGTTCACCAGCAACTTTGATGTGTGTTGCTTGAATTTCCAGCATCTGCAGTATTCCTCGTGTTGGCAGGATTCTTAGTGTGGAGGAACGGGGGGATGTTGGCATTGATCTCCATAGATTCCTCAAAGTTGCCATGCAAATTAATGGGGTGGTTAAGAAGGTGTATGGTGTGTTGACCTTCATTGGTTGGAGGATTGGGTTCAAGAGTTGCGAGGTAATGTTGCAGCTCTGTAAAGTCCTGGTGAGGTCATACTAGGAGTATTGTGTTCAGTTCTGGTTACCTCATTATTGGAAGGACGTGAAAGCTTTAGAGAGGGTGCAAAGGGGATTTACCAGAATACTGCCTGGATTAAAGAGCATATCAAATGAATAATAGGTTGAGTATGCTAGGTTTTTTCTGTTTGGAGAGAGGGAAGATGAGCGATGACTTGATAGAGGTATACAAGATGAGAGGCATAGATAGAATGGACAGCCAGTTACTTTTTTTTTGCAGGATGGAAATGGCTAATACAAGAATGCATAATTTTAACAAGATTGGAGGAAAGTATAGGGGATGTCAGAGATCATTTTTTTAAATACAGCGGTGGCTATTTGGTAGAGGTAGATACATTAGGGACATTTAAGACAGCGGTCCCCAACCACCGGGCCGCAAAGCATGTGCTACCGGGCCGTGAGGAAACGATATGATTTGGCGATATGAGTCAGCTGCACCTTTCCTCATTCCCTGTCACGCCCACTATTGAGCTTGAACGCACACGAGGTTATTACGCACGTGAGGTCATTATCCGCGCGTCATCCATGTCAGCGCGGGAAGGAGATTAACTCCTCGAGTTTGCAAATGACAGCGGGCTGAAAAGTATGTTTGACATAACATCTCTGCCGGCATTCTAGATCAAAGTCAAGGCTAGGTATCCTGAGATAGCCACGAAAGCACTGAAAACGTTGCTTCCATTTCCAACATATCTCTGCAATGAATGCAACAAAAACTAAATTGCGGAATAGACCGGACATAAGGAACCCCCTTCGAGTATCGCTGTCTCCCATCACCCCTCGATGGGACCGTCTTGTTGCAGGAAAACAAGCCCAGGGCTCCCACTGATTCAGCGATATTGGTGTGTTGCGATGATTTTATATGTTCATACGGGGAAAATATGTGCTGTGTGTCTGATATCCAAATGTTACTTAAAATGTTATGATGCTCTTGACTTATCACCATAGTCATGCCAGGGAAATATGCGCTGTGTGTTTAATATTAAATTCGTTAGATAAACCCTTTTAGAAATGAAGTTGAGTGTATTAGCCACTTATAAGTGACTTATAGTTCTTATCACCTATATTCCAGTCATGATTTCCCCCCCCGAACAGAATCGCTAAAAATGATTTGTAGAAAAAAATCGACACGTACACGCATGCGCACTGGTGCCCGTGCAAGGCTTCGTGGTCATGATAGTCTTTCTCGGGTAAACACAGCGTATTTGACTGCTACTGTTGTCCGTTGGCAACCCTACCACCCCGTACCGCCCCCCCAGGTTGGCTGGTCCGCAAGAATATTGTCAATAATAAACCGGTCTGCGGTGCAAAAGAGGTCGGGGACCCCTGATTTAAGAGACTCTTGGATGGGCACACAGATGAAAGAAAGTGATCTTGGAGCAGGTTGGCACAACTTTGTGGGCTGTAGGACCTGTACTGTGCTATGCAGTTCTACTTTATGTTCCATGTTAATGTGTGGTTAGACACTGGAAACTTTAATTTTTTGATAACTATGTAAGTGACAACCTATTTTACATACAAAGACAATGCAGGGTTTACCTGATATTAATCTCACAACAGAAGAGAAAATCTTGCAAGGCTCTGGCATCAGGAGATCAGTGTTGACTGCAGCAAAGGTGTTGACTCACCAGAGTCTCGACGAGAGAATGAGTGAAGGTGAACGTGCAGTGGGCTTTAGCAAGTTTTTCAGATACCTTTTGCAATGTAGATTCGACATTTGGTAATTAGTCTCCTTTCCCACTTCACCCCTCAAGGGGACAATTCTATATCTGGGTAATTGGGAGGTGCCTTTCAGTATTACAGAGGAACAGAGAGCATTGATCTGAAGGATGCATCTTCATTTTTAACCAACAGATTTCCTCTTCTACTGGATTTGGAGGGGGAAATAATTCCAGACATAATGCCCAACAGTGAGGACAAACTGCCTGTGAATGACGGTCACAATAAAGATCAAGGGGAACAGGAAAGCAGAAGAGCTCTATCCACTGGTGTTGGCTCAAATGGTGGGAATGACATCTCCAGTATGCCTAATCTCTGCAAGCCAAGTATTTCCTGCTGTAAGTATGAGGTTACCGTTCAGCAGCCATCTCTTTTCAAGTCTTGTGTATCAACTATCTCAAGCTGCCATATGACTTGTGAAGAGCAGCACTGGCATATAACGATGAAATGAAACTTCCTACTTTACCTGATATTGCTAGGCATAATCCCAAGTGTCATCCTTGGAGTATCAGCCAATTAATGTTATAAATATTTATAATACTATACCATTAATTGTTAATATGCAATATTTATAAATAATTAGTAAATGGCACAAGCAGCATATTTGCATCTCCACTGAACTGTTTATCGGACCCTGCTCACTTGGATGTTTTTGCACCACTTCCAATACTTAACCCACACGAATGTGATTATTGTCAGTATTTCAGGCTCCGGGGCTACTGACAGCCCTCAATATGCTCTTACTTTCTTTTTATTTGCCATCAAAGGTAAGATTGGGCATTGAAGATGAATGGTATGTCCTTTTTAGGACCAGTCCCAAAGTAGCTTTCAAAACAACAGCTCAGGTACTCAATTCCAATAAGGCCAGGACATGTAACATTCTGTGCTCTGAGTGTCATGAGTATTTATGACACAATGAACTGCCAGATAAACTGGGTGTTGTTCAAGGATAGGAGAAGCTAGTTTCCAACAGATGGCATTTGTCATTGTGTTACTGACTCCATAATGATGCACACATTTTACAAACTATCATTCAGAAATTCAGGTTCAGAACACACAGTTATTTTGCCGCCTTCTATAGCTAATGCAGATTAGAATAGGACTTTGTTGCCATTGCTCAAGACAATGAGGTTGTGGTGCAACTCCAGTCTGTGCAAAACAGTTGCATGAGCAAAGCCATTGTGGAAAGGTTTGGGTGGAGACAGTGCTAGTCACCCTTCATCAGATTCTTTACTCCCAGCTCTGAAGCACCTGGACAATGAAGGTGCATACATCAGGATGTTCTTCATTGACTACAGCTCAGCATTCATCACTATCATCTCAATGAAACTCATCACTAAGCTCCAAGACCTGAGGCTTGATCCCAGATTTCCTCACCGGCAGACCCGAGTTAATACAGATTGGCAACAGCATCTCCACGCTCACAGGGCTGTGTGTTTAGCCCCCTGCCCTACCCACTTGATACTTGTGACTGTGCACAACAACAACCTCTCACTCAATGCCAGCAAAACCAAAGAGTTGATTATCAACTACAAGAGGAAGAAGCCAGAGGTCCATGAGCCAGTCCTTATTAGAACAGAGTTGATGATGGTCAGTAGTTTTAAATTCATTAGTATTAACAATCTGTCCTGGAACCAGCTTTTAAGTCAGTTGTAGAGCACTACAGAACTGAAACAGGCCCTTCGGCCCTTCTAGTGTGTGCCGAACTATTATTCTACGGAGTCCCATTGACCTGCACCTGGACCACTGCCCTCCACACCACTCTGCATGTCATCACAACGAAGGCCCAACACCACAACAGACTTCTCTGGTGTAATGCTTTAAAGAACAATTTTCAGTCACTGGCACAAACTAGCAGTTTTAAATAGCTTTTGGAGTAAGGTGGGTGTTCTGTTAAGGCAGTTACACCTAAAATAACCTGACTATTAATTTCATTTTTCCTTTGAAAATTATCAGCAGTGTAATAGGTAGAACAGTTTGTTTATTCTGGAATTCATAGGTTGAGCTGTAAAAATGGTCAAGGAAGGGAAGAAAGAAAGAAGCTTTGAAAGTTGGGATTATCCAAAACCACTGATTAGCTTAACTGAATAATTGTTTCAGAAGTTATCCTGTGGAGATTTCTTGGATGTATATTTGCTAGGCAAATGGCTGCCCTGTACCTGCCCCTTGGACAATATGGTGGCATTTAAGATGACCCATAAAATTTATCCAGAATGTAACAGGCAACTGATGTAAAGCAAAAGTCGTCACCTCACTGCAGCTGTCCTGAGGACATTGGACTAACGAGCCATCTTGTGGGTTGTACAGTGGCAGAGTTGGTAGTGCTGCTGCCTCACGGAAACAGTGACCTGAGTTTGATCCCAACCGCTGTGCTCTCTGTGCGGAGTTTGAATGCTTTCACTATGACCGGAGAGGTTTCTCCAAGGTGTTTCAGCTTCCTGCCATATCTCAAAGGCATTCAGGTTGGTAGGTTAATTGGTCTTTGTAAAATTGCCTCAAGAAGAGTGTTAAAATCTGGAATAAGGAAGCAGGAAGTTAAAATTGGTGAGGATGGGATGGGTGTAAAAATGGATGCTTGTTGGTTGAATGGAACTCGATGGGTTGGAGGGCATGTTTTCCTGCCATATTTATCTATGACTCTGAATTCTGGTAGTAAAGCAATCAATTAAGAAGGCATCCATTATGTTGGCCTTTATTGCAAGGGGATTATATTTTAAGAGTGAAAACATTTTGCTGTGCATATCACGTACACTCCATTTCCAAGGAAGATTATATTTTTTAATAGAGAAAGTGCAATGGGGGTTCACCAGATTGACTCCTGGATGGCAAATTCCTCTACTTGAAGAGAAATTAAATTGACAGGGCCCATACACTCTCTAAGTAAGCAAGGTAATCTCATTAAAATGTACACAATTCTTACAAGCTTGGCAGGGTAGATGAGGAATTGATATTTCTCCTATCTTGTGTGTCTTGAGCCAGGGAGTAAAGTCTAAAAATAAAAGATCAGCTACATACAACTGAGAAGAACTTTCTGCACCTAGAGGGTGGTGACTTTTTAGAATAACCTACCTAAAAGGCCTGTGGAAATTGATTCACTCCTTTTATTCAAGTTAGATAAGGATAAATAGTGCTGGGGTAAAAGATCAGCCACAATATATTTGAATGTTTGAATAGGCACAAGGTCCCAAATGGATTTTTGCTCTTTTGTAATGTTCTTTGAAGTAGCAATAATTTGATAAATTTGTTTATCAGACTTAAAGGAGAATGGAAATCAATATTTTTCTGATCACACAGGAACAAGAGAATTTGTAGAAGTTCTATTAAGACCATAAGACATAGGAGCAGAAATAGGCTATTCAGCCCATTGAGTCTGCTCCACCATTTCATCATAGCTCATCCATTTCCCCCTCAAACCCATTTCTCTTGCCTTTTTCCCCATAACCTTGCATGTCCTGAGTAATTGAGAAACTATCAATCACTGCCTTAAATACACTCAGTGATTTGGCCTCCACAGCCACCAGTGGCAATGAATTCCACGGTTCCACCCACCTCTGGCTAAAGAAATTCCTCCTCATCTCCGTTCTAAACAGACGTCCCTGTATTTTGGGGCTGTGCCTTCTGGTCATAGACTTCCCCCAACAAAAGAAACATCCTCTCCATCTCCACTCTATCTAGGCCTTTCAACATTTGAAAGGTTTCAATGAGATCTTCTTATAGTCTTCTAAATTCCAGTGACTGCTTTATTCCTTTTATAATTTTTAATTTAATAATCTTCCCTTGTAATTAATATCCCACATCCTGGCAACTGTTCAGAAGCCTTTTATTCCCAAAATCATTCTCGTGAACCTCTTCTGAATCCTCTCCAATGTCAGCACATCCTTTCTTAAATAAAGGACACAAAACTGCTTAAAATACTTTAAGCCAGGTCTCGCCAGTGCCTTATAAAGCCTCAACACTACATCCTTGGTTTTCCATTCTAATCCTCTCGAAATCAATGCTGTAATTGTAATTACCTTCCTCACCACACTCAACCTGCAAGTTAACCCTTAGGGAACCATGCATGAGGACTCCCATGTCACTTTGCAACTCAGATTGTTGGATTTTCTCCACATTTGGAAAATAGTCTACACTTTTATTTCTCCTACCAAAGTGCCAATCCGAAATTGCCTGTCTTCTACTGGGCTCAACCACAAGCTGCTCAAAAAAGCCATTTCATAGACATCATACAAATTTCCTCTCTTGGGATCCAGCACCAGCCTGATTGTCCCACTCTCCTGCATATGGAAATCTCCCATGACTAACAACATTGCTCTTTTTACATGTCTTTTCTATCTCCCATTGTAATTCATATTCCACATCCTGGCAACTGTTCAGAAGCCTGTATATAACTCCCAATCAGGGTCTTTTTATCCTTGCAGTTTCCTAACTCTACCCACAAAGACTCTACATCTGGCTTAAGATTCTCCAGTTTAAGATGGTGCTACGGAGGTCAGATGACAGCTTGCAGATAGTTCAAAAGGCAAGAAGTTCAACTAAAATATTAATAACACTTATTCGGGGTACTTTATGGTAAAGTATCACTGCAAACAATGAAGAGGTGAGTGTGAAGGTGAAGCTGACTCAAGGGATGAACTGTGCTGGAGCGTTGCAAAGTCATGTTTGAGGCAGTGTCAGAATCGTCAGTAGTGCTATCATAGATGGAGTTGGAGCAAACGTTTCGGAGGGGAATTGAGGCGGAGGAGTGAGGTTGGATCAGTGCCGAGCCGACTTGGAAAGATTGAGAATGTCTTTGGGCTGAGAGCAGGGTCTAGACCGTACTGCGGTGGCGCCTGCGTCCTAGTGTGTGGCCCAATCTGCTGTTTGGGCAATTTAGGTGTTTGCCCAGATAGACTGCAAAGGCAAAATGACAAGACCAGAGATGAGGCTCAGACCATTTCCGCTCTCTTCTGTGATGTTTACTCCTCTGTCTGTGGTGCGGAGGCTGTGAGACTGCTCTGCATACTACGCACTTCATGTCTGTGAGCTTTGCAGTGATTTGGCCTGCTATATGATGAACCGACCAGGATATTGGCCTGCTCTGAGATTCGGGTCTATGGACTCAATTTGGTTCTGAAAGCTGTTGCTTGCTCTTGTTGTTTGCATGATTTGTTTTTTTTTCCTCTTTCTCTGTGTATTGGGTGTTGGTCTTTTTTTTCAATTGGATACTTTTGGGTTTCTTGTTTTGTGGCTGCCTGTCAGTAGACAAATCTCAAGGTTAAGCAACACAAACAAAATGCTGGAGGAACCCAGCAAGCTAGGCAGCATCTATAGAAAGAGTAAACAATTCGATGTTTTGGGCCACTTTGTGGGTGCCTGTTGCTTGGATTTCCAGTATCTACAGATTTTCTCATGCTTGGGAATCTCAAGGTTGTATAATAAACATACTTTGATTAAAATGTACTTTGAATCCTTTGAATCTTCTGTGCAATCATCTATAACACCTTCGCTTGTATACCAACTGCCCCACACTCAGCCCTTTCACTCTGGTTCCCATTCCCCTGCCAGATTAGTTTAAACCCTCCCCAACAGTTCCAGCAAACCTGCCCACAAGGATAGTAGTCCCCCTTGGGTTCAGTGTAAACTGTCACTTTGCTACAGGTCATAACTTCCCCAAAAGAGATCCCAATGAACCAGAAATCTGAAACCCTGCCCCTGCACCAGACCCTCAGCCGCTCATTCATCTGTACAACCATCTTATTCCTGTCCTGACTAGCACATGGCACCAGGAGTAATCCAGGAATTTCTACCTTGGAGGTCCTGCTCTTCAGCCTCTTCCCTAACTCCCTATACCCACTGCGCAGGACCTCTTCCCCTTTCAACCTCTGTCATCGGTGCCAGTGTGCACTATGACCTCTGGCTGCTCACCCTCTCTGTTCTGCAGCTGCTCTGAAACACCCTTAGCTCTCACACCTGGGAGGCAACACCATATAGTGTCTCTTTCGCAGTCACAGAATCTCCTGTCCGTTCCCCTAACTATTGAGCGTCCTATCACTATCGCCCTACCTGACTTTACTGCTGAGCCTCCAGAACCGGCTGCAGTGTCACTGGCCTGGCTGCTTCGGCCGTGCCCTGGTAGGTCATCCCCTCCAGCAGTATCCACAGGAGACTGTTTACTCCCCTTCTGCTGGTCAGCCATCTACTATCTGAAGCCCGCACTCTGAGCATAACCACCTTGGTAAGAGTCTCACTTGTGAGGGTTTCAGACTCCCCAATCGTCCTGAGTACGTCCAGCTCCAGTTCCTTGACCTTGTCGGTCAGGAGCTGAAGTTGGCTGCACTTCCTGCAGGTGTAGTCACCAGGGATGCCCTGCAACCCCACAGCATTCCATTGCCTTAACTGCCATCCCAACTACGCTTGTTTTACCTTGGGGGTCTAACTTCTTGAGCTTAAGTTCTACGATCAACTAAACGATTCCAAACAATTGTGCACCCTTGTCCTCTGCCTGTTGAGCCAGAGCCTGACCACTCTAACACTGGCCCACTCCAACATTGCCTGCTCCTACAATGGCCACTCTGCTTGCACCTCGCTTTTTATTGACCCTTGCTAAGTTACTAATAACCCAAGCAATCTCCCGCTCAGCAGGCAAGTCGCAACAGGCCCCAGCTGCTTTTTAAACCTGGCGCAAGAAGTCCAGAAAGAACTGTCTCCAACTCACTCCATGATCTCCCTCTCAGCCACTTCTGCTTCTCAGAAAGGAAGCTGCAACAATTTTAGGAAATGCAGTTCAGAGATGTATTTCTTTTATGTCACTGGAGCTATTCAAGCAGGTAAGGCGATCCACAAGATTATGGAGAGATACACCAGAAATATTTGAATTCAAAATGGATTAATAACTGGGAGGAATGTTTCCATTGGTGACAAGATGGACATTCTAGGAAACAGAAGTTAAAAATTCTGGAGGGCAGGTGAGGAGAACTTGTTTCCATGATCTGGAGTGAAAAGAAAAACCTGAAGACTCAAAAGAAAGAGCTGAGTAGTGGGATGGTTTTGAAATTCTTCAGTAGCCTGGCAAGTTGAATAGTTGCCTCTTGTGTTGAGATGCGACAATTTTTCAGTTTCGTGACTGATCTACATTGTGGCCTCATCTCAGTGAAGAAAGACATGGGGGAACAGAAATAGTAGTCTATGCCTCCTGTACCCATCTCTCCTCAGATGACTTTCTGGCACCTGTTGCTGAGAAGTAGACATGAGTGGTTTGTGACCCATCCAGATTAACTAAGCAGCTGGTGCTTGTTAAATGAGGATCCGGTGCTTGGGGAGGTCCCAAAGGATCCCCAGCAAGAGCCCATGTTTTTTTGGAGGTGCAAGGTTTGCAGTTTTGAAGTCAAAGACAACTTGAGCAATTGCATTCCTCATCCTTAACCTTCACACTCTTCTTTTTAAATCTGCATTCTAAATTCCAATCTATGAATTTGTGAACAAGAGCAGAAATAACCACCAGTAGTGGAAACCAGCATCTACAACAAGGCCAACTCACAGTTTGAGAGTGTTGCGTTTCCTTGAACCAACAATTTGGCCATTTATATCTGTTTCCCGTCCTATATTCATAAGAATTCTATTCAAATGCATTCCTCACAGGGTAGTATTTGGTTAAGAATAGTCAACACTTCCTAGAAGGGCAAAGGAGTTCTGGCCAGTATTGAAACATCAGTAAAACAGTTTAATTGGTCTTTTATCTCAGTGTTATATAATGGTCATCGGACTACGTAAATTGCTTGCTGCTTTGCAAAAGTAATCACTCTTAAAAAGAGTTCTGGGGAAAGTACTGTATGATCATAAGTTTGAAGTAAGATGCACTTTACAGTGTGGAGAAAAGAGTAGTGATTCAGCATCTAAGCTCCCAAGTTAGGTTATGTATTAGAGAAAAAAATTAGTTCTCAGCAGGTCGGGCAGATTCGGAGAGAGACAGTGAAGTAAAATTAATATGTGTGTGTTTTTTTTTTGCATGATAAAAAACTCTTGTAAAGATGGGTCTCTGTGCCAGGAGAGAATCCAATGCTAAATGCAGACTCTTGAGTTTTGTTTTTGGCAGAATTTGTTATGTATTGCATTTTAAATGCACTAAAGGGATAGCACACTATAGCATTCACATCATGGCATAAGAGTATAAAAACAGGTGGATTTCTACTCAGATCAACCATAAACCTTGGATAGAAACTCACTGATACGTTTCTTCTCCATGAAGAGGTTTGAAAACAGAAGGGCAAGTGTGGGAGTGGAATCTATTTATGAACTCCATTCTTCGTGCATGGAAGAAATCATGTAAATTATCTTTAACTGTGGAAAGGAAGCCTAGGTGCTAATGCCAAGGAACTGAACCCAGAACAGTAAGCTACTATCACTCCACTTGCACATCCAATCACTGCAGAGTACAATCACTTCAGTTATGCATTTCTAGACAGCCACCGTCTAGACATCCAGGAACAGATAACGGACAGTCCTTGGAGCTTATAACAAGCCAATTTAACAAAATTTATTTTTGGAGGTGTGAGAATATTCACTTCTTTCACGTGTTCATCTTCACTTGGCACGCTGAGTTGGACACCTTTATTTGTGTTCAAATTAAAGGCTACTTTCTGAATGCATCAACTTCATAGTTCTCCTACTCTTTAGATGTATTCAATTTTCCAAGGTTATGGTCTAAAATGTTGCCATTCAATGTGCCAAGCAGATGTCATATTCCTGGCATTTCCTCGAAAAGGAAGATAGCCATTTGAGTGTTAAATTACATTGGGTTACACCTGCACATTTACTGTGAATCTCCTTCTGTAATGCAGGAGTGAGGAAATAGGCTGGTAGCAGACACTTGGCACAGTCCCATCTTTACGAGTGTTCTCTACAGTGGTGTCAGGCAATTGGAATGCTGCTTGTCCCAATGCCTGTTATTACCAGACAGAGCTCTTACTGAATAGGGAATCCAATGCAAAATGCAGACTTTGTCTTAGAATATGAAGATTAAAGCAAAGGAACACTGGAGGCAATAAGGAAAGTACATAAAGCAAACTTCAAATGATCAGCTTTCGAGCAGGTTTGATCAGTAGACTTTTAGTTCTGGTCATTTAATTCTGAAGCTATTAGCTGGGAAGATGATTTCATAATAATGCCACTTATTACAATAAATCCTGTAAACTTCAGGATGGAATGCTCGGACCTCTTCCTTTACACTTTCACAACTCTTCATTTTCCACAAGATTAAGAGGGTTATTGGTTGATTAATTTGCTGTGAAAATAGCAGCAGATAGTGTCAGTATGGGTTATCTTTGGTGAATTGTCCAAGACTGGTGCAATTAGGATGATGGATGCATGTGATTCGCATTTCTCCTGCGTGGAGGAATAATGGTGTGTGTGCATTAGGACTGGTTGCTAAGTACGCTGCTGCTGAAGTAGAAGTGTGTGCTGGTACCCGATTCCTCAGACCAGATCTCCTCACTTTAACCCTGAGCAGCTGCTCTTCCTTGAAATAAACTTATTACAGTATTTAAAATCTCATTTAGTACTGGACACTATTTTAATCTGCAAACTGTAAATTTGGGTGATGTTGAGGTTTGTTGCCTGCCAAGGGCCACTGGGACCATGTGAAAGATGTCTTTCACTGAGCGAGTCCCTTATAGCCCATGTGCACAAGGTCTCCTTCCCTCCCTTGAGGAGCAATTCCCTAAATCCCAGTCGGAGACTCTCTCATGTTGCTGTTCCTCTTGAACACAAGGAAACAGGAGCAGGAATCGGCCTTGCTCCTCAAACCTCCCTGGCATTCAATAGGAATATGGTTGATCTATGTAAACACGAGGAATTCTGCAGATGCTGGAAATTCAAGCAACACACATCAAAGTTGCTGGAGAACGCAGCAGACCAAGCAGCATCTCTAGGAAGAGGTACAGTTGACGTTTCGGGCCAAGACCCTTCAGTCCTGACAAAGGGTCTCGGCCTGAAACGTCGACTGTACCTCTTCCTAGCAATGCTGCCTGGCCTGCTGCGTTCACCAGCAACTTTGATGTGTGATGGCTGATCTATGCTGGCTTCAATTCCTCTTCTGTGCCAGCTCCTCATAATCCACAATTCCTAGCTCTTTAAAATATTTTTTTCCATCTCTAATTAATGATCTGGTCTCCAGCACTGTACAAAGAAGAGAATTTCAGAGATTCATTACCACCTGATAACGAAATTTCCACGTCTCGGTTTTAAGTGACTGGCCACCTATTTTGTAACTTTGTCCTCTTTTTCCTGATTCTTCAACTTGTGAAAACATCTCAACCTTAAGTCCTTTAGGATCTTATACATTTGAATAAGGTCACCCCTCATTACAGGGTTGCAGGGTGGGAACAGGACATCTTCACATTCCTCCTCCCTCTTTCCCTCCCCCCTTCTTTTGACACAACAGTCGGGGCTGGGTCAAGCCAAGCAGAACTGGGAGCACTGGGTTGCTTGCTCGATCACCAGGTCACTGAGGTCAGCTGGCGATTGCTCTTCCTGCAGTGGTTCATTCTGTCATTGGTGTTTGTGTGATTCTCTTGTGCACACTGTTCATCTCCATCCTATAGTAATCTGAACACTGTCTACATAAAGTGGCACATTATTCCAGACGTGGCCTCATCAACCCCTTGCACAACTGTAACAAACCTCACTGTTGCTGAACTCCACCCTTCCCCCACCCACAATAAAGATCAAACTGTTGCTTTGAGCTTCATTCTGAGACGCTCTCCATTTAGAAAATAATCATCCTTTTGATTCTTCTTATCACAGACTACTGAGCATCCGAACATTGACACAGAACAGTCCAGCACGAAAAATGGGCCCTTTGGCCCACAGTGTTAGGATGAACTAATTAAACTAGTACTTAACATTTTTATTACAAAATAAATTTGAACATTAGAAGGTTTTTGACAAGGGTAGGCCATTCATCCCAACAAAGCTTGCCAAAATTCACGCAGTGTGTTGAAATAACTATCGAGTTTAGATTTGGAAATCTCCAAGGTACTACTCTCAAAATCCTCCTAAATTAATCTCCTCTGCAGAAACAAATGTACGTTCTGCATATTCATGTACTTTTTAACATCTCTGTAGTATTTGCCTCCACAACCACCCCTAAAAGTGTATTTCAGGCAACCATCATTCTCTGTTTTAAAAAAAAAACAACTTGCCTCACGGAACTTTGAGGTTATCCTTGCCCCCTTTCCTGACATGTATACTCCCTAATATTAGACATTTCAAAGTTCCACTTGCCAGAATTTGGTCTGATCACTCAGTCTCTCTGCAGTTTATATCTCTATCTCTATGTCTATCAATATGCATACTCGGAAACCTTGCATTTGTGTGCTCCTTCAGGTCATTAATATGAATAGTCTGTTTTTTACATATTGTAATTTGAATGTAAAGTTTTGCATAAAAGCTGTCAAAGGCAACTTGTTCCTAAATTACCACAAGCAGTAAATTATTTCCCACTGTTCCAGTTGTGAGAGGCTTAAATATTATAAGACAAAAACTTAAAAGGATTTGGATTTGAGACATGAGAAAATATTTAACAAGCAAAGGCAGCCAAATATACAAAGGTTATTTATTTAAGGCTTAATAGATATTTGCTATAAGATACATTAAAATGTTAATGTAATTTCCTTTCTTTTAAGAAACATGAGGAGGGTTATAATTTGAAATGTTGAAAATTTAGACTTATTTCAATTCTTTCCTCAGGCAGGTGCCACATGTTATAATCTCAAGTAGTGAGAAATCAAATTCTAAATAGAATTCATTTCCAGTTCCTTTAAAGTGAATTTAATCCTTGATTAGACATGCCATTTAGTAGTATCCTAGATTTTAGTCTCTGTAGTTCAGATTAAATAGTTTATATACCATTTGGATTTAAACTATATTCTCAGATGGATATCTCTAGGAAGGTCTCAATAAAAATCAGATTGAACCTAGCATTAATCTTCAGGTTGGTCAAACAGAGTCCATGTCGACAGCCACACACCAATGAAGTTGGTAAGGGTGTAAGTTAGCCATAGCTTCATGAAGAACTGATGTGGTCATTTTGAAAATAAGAATATGCTGTCTACATTTTCTTTCCACAGCCAGCCCGCCACGACTTGTACCTGTGACTGAAGTTCTGGAAACTGCCCGAGATGTGTCCAACCTGGCCATTGCTCATGAAGTGGTCATAAACAGCAACTTCCAGTTCCAGCAGAAGGAACTACCTCAGAACAGGTAAAGGTCAATTTTACCAAGTTTAGTTTCAGGATTAATCATTTGTCTTCCCTCCCGCTGTTAGTTGACATGTTATGTATTAGTTTATCAACTAACCTATTCAGAAGGAATTGATTACGAAAACTAAAGCTCATGTGATTCAAGATATAATGCAGCTGGATATAAGACTAAGAGATAGAAAACAACTCATTCATGATAGTACGTTGTTTTCTCATAGCAGAGAATTGTTTTGATGTTCCCCAGGAGATATTGTTGGAGCCAATGCGCTTTTATTTCTGACCTGGGTTGGGAGGATATTATTTCAAAGTGTGCCTCAGGAACAGCCCAAAAATGTAGTGAATTATGAGGTGCCATCAGGGTGAAATAGAGAGTCTGGTGAACTGGGAGGTCACACGGCAGCATTTTTAATGCAGAGAAGTGGGAAGTGATTCATGTTGATAGGCAGAATGCGATCAAGTAATGGGAACCAAATGGTACGATGTTAAAGTTCTGTGAAAACAAGGTACCTGGAGATGTGTGCACAAAATACTTTGAAGGTGGCAGGACAAATTTTAGAAAACACTTTTTAAAAAAAGAAACCATTGATTTTATTAATTCATAAAAGATAGAAACAATGAAATTATTGGTTAACTGCTGTAAAAGGATTAGGCTTGGAATTTTGTGTTCACTTATAGATTCCAGTTTTGCTATGAATATCAAGGCCTCAGGAAATAATACTGAGCATATTTACCAGAATGGTATCATAGGAGAAGGACTTGGATTGTGTGGAGAAAATGCCAAAGCTGGGTTTGTTGTCTTTGGAGCAGAGAGTGATTGAAATGTTCAGATTCATGAAAGGCTTCAACAGGGTATATAGGAATACATATTCTATCGACAGAAATGTCGGTAACCAGAGGAAACGGATGTGAGGTGATTGACAAAAGGACCAGAGGTGATATGAGAAAAGCAAATACACGGGAGCTTTCATGACCTGGAATACATAGTTGAGAGGAATCATGAAACTAACTTCCAAAATGGAACTGTATAAATGCTAGAAGGGAAAAGGTTACTAGACTGTAGGGAATGAAGGGAAATTGATAGCACCACCAAAGAGCTATTCAGACAGTGCCTTACCATCGTGCTACCTTTACCTGTGATGCACCATTGTTTCCCTGTAACAGTCTCACTGTTCAATATCTGCTCATTTCTTTCACAGTTTGGAAAGGAGGGTGAAGGAGATCATGCACCAGGCATTCTGGGACTGCCTGCAGGCCCAGCTGAACGAGACCCCACCACAGTACTTCCAGGCCATCAAGCTGCTGCAGGAAGTTAAAGAGGTGAGGTCTGGAGATAGACAGGTCTGTATGGAATG
This sequence comes from Mobula birostris, assembly GCF_030028105.1. Lineage (NCBI taxonomy): Eukaryota > Metazoa > Chordata > Chondrichthyes > Myliobatiformes > Myliobatidae > Mobula > Mobula birostris. The sequence continues at coordinate 53,142,250 of NC_092383.1, read as the reverse complement.
CTAGACACATGCTAATTGGCCCAGTTCTCGTACCTTTTCCCTGGAAAAGACAGATTGGAGTTTAACACTGAAACCTCAAAGCAGCTGTTTACAACACTGCAGAGCCTTTCACATTCACTGTACATCTGCCTTGAACAAGAATGTCCGATAGTATAATTTATAAACCCTTTAGAGTTGTGCTGGACAGTGACATTAGTTGTAGAATGGCCAAATCCACATTTACCCTTGCACTGGGGATAGAGAATGCTTCAAACATGGCTCACATCTTTGCAAATACGATGCTAAATTGAGCTTTGACCCTCCCTGAATTTCAGCCAAAGTTTCTCAACTTCCTGTCATAATATCAATGGGAATTCTGTGGAACTATCACCAGTATAGCAACAATCTCCAATCCTTGGAGCAATATTTCTGAAAGTTCTCCCTTTGGAAAACTGGCAAACTATCCACCTGCCCACTCACTCTATCACCAACTGCCCCATGTGTGAAAGAGCTTTCAGTTTACACATTGACCTCATTAACTGCTTTAGAACCTGCAAAACCAAAATTGAAGCAAATTATTTTCGTTCTTCAGGGAGTGTCTAAGAAGAAAACAGAATAGGGAAACAGCTCTCCTCGACCACACTCTGAATCTGTGCATCCTGGGAAGTTATCCTGGAAAATAACTCGGGTAGATTCTAGGAGTTGATCAAAATTGCTCAGCAAGTGCAGAACTCCTTGTCCAAGGGAGGAATTCTTATAGAGCTATATAATGCCGAAATAGGCCCTTCACTTTAACTTGTCCGTGCAGACCAAGTAGTCTAACTGAGTTAATCCCATATGTCTGCATTTGGTCCATATCCTTCTACACCTAAAGCTTTGCTATCCATCCTCTAAACCTTCCCTATCCTCCAAAGGTAAAGGAGAGGGAGAGAAAGGGTCACAGCACAGTGGGTCAACAGGAAATGCAGCTGCTGACAACTCCAGCAACCTGGACTCGATCCTGATCTCTGATACTGGAGTTTGCACGTTCTTCAAGTGACCACATGGGTTTCCTACCACAACCCAAGACATGCAGTTTGATGGACTTATTTATAAATAATTTACTATAAATTATATATTACCACTTGTGATGGTAGTTTCAGAGGAGATAATGGGTATGTGAAAGGGAATATGTAGCAGGGAAATGAGTAGGGAATAGGATTGATGTATCAAATTACTTCCTTTTATGTTGTGAGGAATTATGAGACAGAAGGTGGTTATCCCCTGCATTCTGAAAAAGATAGAAAATTGCTTTGTCTTTCAGCCTTGTCCAAGTTATAAACTGAAAAGCCAAGCAGTTTGTGAGTGGAATATTCCAGAGCTATTAAGGATTGCAGTTGAACAAGAGTAAATGTGTCAGATATGATTTGGGCCAGTGGTCTGATGTGGACCCTCTTCATTGTTGATTTGATTCTCCTCAGTCACTGTTGTCACTCCTGCTGCCTGGTCACACCCGTTTGCGATCACAGATCGGTGAGGTACTGGACATAGAGCTGATCCAACAACAGGCCAATCACAATGCCCTGGATATCCACCGATTGGCTGGCTTCATCATCAGCATGATGGGAAGTCTCTGTGCGCCAGTCCGGGATGAGGAAATAAAGAAACTGAAAAGCATCACAGGCACCGTATCGCTCTTCAAGTAAGTGAGGATGGGCAAGCGTATATATTAGAAATAACCCTCTTTCCACTTCACTTATTCTGATATCGACTGTTGGGACTTAGTCTCCCAAATTTTGATTTAGTTTTAGTGGTCCATCCTGTCACATTTTACTGTATTAAAGGCAAATATATAAATGCAATGTTTTATTGCAGGATTCACATGGACTTACAAATAATAGTTACCTTTTTAAATTATAAATTGCAGAAGTATTGTAATCTCCTTTAAAGCACAGTTCTTTCATTTCATAATAACATCCACAATCTTGTTTATTCTCTTAACAGAAACCGAGAATAGACTTGATAATGAGATCCAAAGTTTCTTGCACATTTATTTCTCCTGGTGTTTTCCCATGAGTCTTTTAATTTTGTACCATCGATGCTGCACCTGTCAGTTCTGAAAGTGTTGATTAATCCGCGTTCTATCGCGAATTCTGACACAACTTTATTTATCACATCTCTTCGTACACAGTCCTTGTTACTTGCAAAGTTGTCTTCTTTCTGGTGTTCATAATTTGCTTCATTTTATATAAAAAGCAGAAGGTGCTGGAAATACTTAGCAGTTCGGCCAGTGTCTAGATAAGGAATCTTAGCATTTCAAGTCAATGGCCTTTCATTAGAATTGAAGGGAATCAGCAATGTAACAGGCTTTGTGCAATGTTTTAAGAAGAAACAAAATGGGAAGTCAGCAAAATTTCAATGATGAAAGAAAAATATCTCGATTCTCATAGGAGTTAACATTAGGGCAATGAAAGGGTAATAAATGGGTCTCGAGGTATAAATGGAAAAAGTAAAATCATCAGATACAGGGGTCATTTGGAAAGCTGAGGTAGCAGATATAAGTGAAAATCATTCAAGCCCTTCAGATTTCCTGCCTAGTCCAGAACTGTGGCTTCTGCTGGACTCTGAGGTTTATAATCACCATGTTTACCACTGAAGCACATTAATATTTGAATGTAAATCTTCATTAGAAATGGTTTATGTCCTCTCCTAATTGCTCTGCGCACTAACTCCGTATTGCACCCAGATTATAATGTATTAAAGGTTGTTTCAGGTCTTCTTGCTCTCTACCCATCCAACTATCCATATATTGTGTGATGTTGCGTCCATCCTAAACATTGCAGAGTACAAAGGCCTGTTCCCTTGAAATGGTATCTTTGATCCATCTAGTTTTACATTTTTAGGGAGATCTTCCGTGTGCTTGACTTGATGAAGATCGACATGTTGAACTTTACCATTAAGACACTGAAGCCACACTTGCAGCAACAGTCTATTCAGTATGAACGCAGCAAATTCCAGGAGTTCCTCAACAAACAGCCCAGTAAGTAACTCAGTGAAGTGGTCATGATAGAGTCTGAAAGGTTAAGGTGCAGGAATGAATGATTGACTGCAGAGAAGGTGTTGAGGCGAAGGGAAGGTGTAGTGATGAATGGGTAAAGATTTACTTTTGTAGCATGTTATCTCTGAATGCATTCACAATTTTGCCGCACGTATTAGAACCAAAG